>NC_069500.1:42424325-42649325 GCF_027579735.1 Bombina bombina | reverse complement strand
ATATGTTTGTCACCCGTGGTGGTCAATATTATCTATCCTGTAAATATTTTTAAGTTAATCCCCCCCCCCCCCGGCTAGACGACATAGTGTAAAAAGATAAAACATAATAAGAACAATATAACCTGTGTGAAAGTCTCAACAGTGTCTTTACTACTATTGTATAACTAAAGACAGCCATAACAGTTTTCTTTCGCTATTATTTTAGCCCCAAGATTTTGTCCCTGAGAGGGGCTGAGTCACTCCGTCTATGTGGAAAGCTTTCTGAAAATGGCTGTTGCGATGTTTTAGAATCGGTAGTAATCTCAGATCAATCTTCTCTAATGTCCTTACATAAGTTCCTAAAGATCTTGAGTATTCAAGCCGATTGCGGCGATCCTCCGACTCTTCTGATGTCCTTTTGGTGAGGTAAACGGACTTTGTATAGACCTGCCTTTTGCATGAGACTTCCATCTGTAGATTATTTTCATTAACATTGTCCTCTGGTGCGGTGGCATATGTTGTGGGGTGTTTCTGAAAACCTGCCTTGGCTTTATAGGAGCCCCCTGCCAACTCCCCTTCGACCGCACAGATTACTGATTGTCCTCCCGCTGGTATATATTTTCCCCATGTCTCAGGCATATCCTTTGCATTGATCTGTGTTTTTAGCCAGTGCCTGGAATCTGAAGCTCGGGAGCTTCCTTGCCATGTGTCCAGTTCTGATGGCGCCATCGTTGTCTCGCCCTCACCAGTTATAACTACTGCGCTTGTGGTATTAAGTCGGCTCATAAGATAGTCATATGGAGCATTATTGATGAGGCATTGACATCGTTCTTCAAATTTAGCCATGCGGGTGTCTAAGCTATTTTGTGAGATTGCTTCCCAAGCGGGGGCCATTTTAGCTATAGAAAAGTATCAGTCTCTAGCGTTGAATCTTCTTATTTTCACTAGGTGTTGTCTTCTTCTCAGTTATGCTCCCTCTTGTTAAAAGGCATTACAGTTAGAGTCTATATTAGGGTGTTTGGTGTTAGCTGAGTGCCTCGGTATACCGAGGGGGGTAGCGTCACCTGATATGAGCCGCCGCTCCAGGCCTCTTCTGTCTTATCCCGCGCTCCGGTATCAAGTATACAGTATAATTGAAGATATGTAATGTACCCCTGTATGCAGATGCCCAGTGGTGCTCTAAGCAGCTAGTTATACTGTAGAAGTCCTCCCAAAATCGGCGGTTTTTTAGAGTTTCCACCGGAGCTCTAGGAGTGTGCGACCGACCAGGATCGCTACTAAGACACGCCCCCTAAGTATTGTATTTTTATCCCAGAAAGATCAATTAAAAACATAATTTATGTAAGAACTTACCTGATAAATTCATTTCTTTCATATTAGCAAGAGTCCATGAGCTAGTGACGTATGGGATATACATTCCTACCAGGAGGGGAAAAGTTTCCCAAACCTCAAAATGCCTATAAATACACCCCTCACCACACCCACAAATCAGTTTAACGAATAGCCAAGAAGTGGGGTGATAAGAAAAAAGTGCGAAAGCATAAAAAATAAGGAATTGGAATAATTGTGCTTTATACAAAAAAATCATAACCACCACAAAAAAAGGGTGGGCCTCATGGACTCTTGCTAATATGAGAGAAATTAATTTATCAGGTAAGTTCTTACATAAATTATGTTTTCTTTCATGTAATTAGCAAGAGTCCATGAGCTAGTGACGTATGGGATAATAAATACCCAAGATGTGGAACTTCCATGCAAGAGTCACTAGAGAGGGAGGGATAAAATAAAGACAGCCAATTCCGCTGAAAAATAATCCACACCCCAAAATAAAGTTTAAATCTTATAATGAAAAAAACTGAAATTATAAGCAGAAGAATCAAACTGAAACAGCTGCCTGAAGTACTTTTCTACCAAAAACTGCTTCAGAAGAAGAAAACACATCAAAATGGTAGAATTTAGTAAAAGTATGCAAAGAAGACCAAGTTGCTGCTTTGCAAATCTGATCAACCGAAGCCTCATTCCTAAACGCCCAGGAAGTAGAAACTGACCTAGTAGAATGAGCTGTAATCCTTTGAGGCGGAGTTTACCCGACTCGACATAAGCATGATGAATCAAAGACTTTAACCAAGACGCCAAAGAAATGGCAGAGGCCTTCTGACCTTTCCTGGAACCAGAAAAGATAACAGACTAGAAGTCTTTCGGAAATCTTTAGTAGCTTCAACATAATATTTCAAAGCTCTAACTACATCCAAAGAATGTAACGATCTTTCCTTAGAATTCTTAGGATTAGGACACAATGAAGGAACCACAATTTCTCTACTAATGTTGTTAGAATTCACATCTTTAGGTAAAAATTTAAATGAAGTCCGCAACACAAACTTATCCTGATGAAAAATCAGAAAAGGAGATTCACAAGAAAGAGCAGATAACTCAGAAACTCTTCTAGCAGAAGAGATGGCCAAAAGGAACAACACTTTCCAAGAAAGTAATTTAATATCCAGAGAATGCATAGGTTCAAACGGAGGAGCTTGTAAAGCCCCCAGAACCAAATTCAAACTCCAAGGAGGAGAGATTGACTTAATGACAGGTTTTATACGAACCAAAGCCTGTACAAAACAATGAATATCAGGATGATTAGCAATCTTTCTGTGAAACAGCACAGAAAGAGCAGAAATTTGTCCTTTCAAGGAACTTGCAGACAAACCTTTATCCAGACCATCCTGAAGAAACTGTAAAATTCTAGGAATTCTAAAAGAATGCCAGGAAAATTGATGAGAAGAACACCAAGAAATGTAAGTCTTCCAGACTTGATAATATATCTTCCTAGACACAGATTTACGAGCCTGTAACATAGTATTAATTACAGAGTCAGAGAAACCTCTATGACTGAGAATCAAGCGTTCAATCTCCATACCTTCAAATTTAATGATTTGAGATCCTGATGGAAAAAAGGACCTTGAGAAAGAAGGTCTGGTCTTAACGGAAGAGTCCAAGGTTGGCAAGTAGCCACCCGAACAAGATCCGCATACCAAAACCTGTGAGGCCATGCTGGAGCCAACAGCAGAACAAACGAACGCTCTTTTAGAATCTTGGAAATCACTCTTGGAAGAAGAACTAGAGGCGGAAAGATATAGGCAGGATGATACTTCCAAGGAAGTGACAATGCATCCACTGCCTCCGCCTGAGAATCCCTGGATCTGGATAGATACCTGGGAAGTTTCTTGTTTAGATGAGAGGCCATCAAATCAATTTCTGGAAGTCCCCAGATTTGAACAATCTGAAGAAAAACCTCTGGGTGAAGAGACCATTCGCACGGATGTAACGTCTGGCGACTGAGATAATCCGCTTCCCAATTGTCTATACCTGGGATGTGAACCGCAGAAATTAGACAGGAGCTGGATTCCGCCCATACAAGTATCCGAGATACTTCTTTCATAGCCAGAGGACTGTGAGTCCCCCCTTGATGCCACGGTTGTGACATTGTCCGTCTGAAAACAAATGAACGATTCTCTCTTCAGAAGAGGCCACGACTGAAGAGCTCTGAAAATCGCACGGAGTTCCAAAATGTTGATTGGTAATCTCGCCTCCTGAGATTCCCAAACCCCCTGCGCTGTCAGAGACCCCATACAGCTCCCCAACCTGTCAGACTCGCATCTGTTGAGATTACAGTCCAGGTTGGAACAACAAAAAGAAGCCCCTTGAACTAAACGATGGTGATTTGTCCACCACGTCAGAGAGTGTCGTACAATCGGATTTAAAGATATTAACTGTGATATCTTTGTATAATCCCGGCACCACTGGTTCAGCATACAAAGCTGAAGAGGTCGCATGTGAAAACGAGCAAAGGGGATCGCGTCTGATGCAGCAGTCATAAGACCTAGAATTTCCATGCATAAGGCTACCGAAGGGAATGATTGAGACTGAAGGTTTCGACAAGCTGAAACCAATCTCAGACGTCTCTTGTCCGTCAGAGACAAAGTCATGGATACTGAATCTATTTGGAAACCTAAAAAGGTTACCCTTGTCTGAGGAATCAATGAACTCTTTGGTAAATTGATCCTCCAACCATGATCTTGAAGAAACGACACAAGTCGATTCGTATGAAATTCTGCTAAATGTGAAGACTGAGCAAGTACCAAGATATCGTCCAAATAAGGAAATACCACAATACCCTGTTCTCTGATTACAGACAGAAGGGCACCGAGAACCTTTGAAAAAATCCTTGGAGCTGTTGCTAGGCCAAACGGCAGAGCCACAAACTGGTAATGCTTGTCTAGAAAAGAGAATCTCAGAAACTAAAAGTGATCTGGATGAATCGGAATATGCAGATATGCATCCTGTAAATCTATTGTGGACATATAATGCTCTTGCTGAACAAAAGGGCAGGATAGTCCTTATAGTTACCATCTTGAATGTTGGTATCCTTACATAACGATTCAATATTTTCAAATCCAGAACTGGTCTGAAGGAATTCTCCTTCTTTGGTACAATGAATAGATTTGAGTAAAACCCCAGACCCTGTTCCAGAACTGGAACTGGCACAATTACTACAGCCAATTCTAGATCTGAAACACATTTCAGAAATGCTTGAGCCTTCACTGGGTTTATTGGAATGCGAGAAAGAAAAAATCTTCTTGCAGGAGGCCTTACCTTGAAGCCTATTCTATACCTTTGTGAAACAATGTTCTGAATCCAAAGATTGTGAATCAAATTGATCCAAATTTCTTTGAAAAATCATAATCTGCCCCCTACCAGCTGAGCTGGAATGAGGGCCGCACCTTCATGTGGACTTGGGAGCTGGCTTTGGCTTTCTGAAAGGTTTGGACTTATTCCAGACTGGAGATGGTTTCCAAACAGAAACCGTTCCTTTAGGGGAAGGATCAGGCTTCTGTTCCTTATTCTGACGAAAGGAACGAAAACGATTAGCAGCCCTATATTTAACTTTAGATTTTTTATCCTGAGGTAAAAAAGTTCCTTTCCCCCCAGTAACAGTTGAAATAATAGAATCCAACTGGGAACCAAACAATTTATTACCTTGGAAAGAAAGGGAAAGCAAAGTTGACTTAGAAGACATATCTGCATTCCAAGTTTTAAGCCATAAAGCTCTTCTAGCTAAAATAGCTAAAGACATATACCTGACATCAACTCTAATGATATCAAAGATGGCATCACAAATAAAGTTATTAGCATGTTGAAGAAGTTTAACAATGCTATGAGTATTATGATCTGACACTTGTTGTGCCAAAGCCTCCAACCAAAAAGTGGAAGTTGCCGCAACATCAGCCAAAGAAATAGCAGGCCTAAGAAGATTACCTGAACATAAATAAGCTTTCCTTAGAAAGGATTCAATCTTCCTATCTAAAGGATCCTTAAAGGAAGTACTATCTGCCGTAGGAATAGTAGTACGTTTAGCGAGAGTAGAGAAAGCCCCATCAACTTTAAGGATTTTGTCCCAAAACTCTAATCTGTCAGATGGCACAGGATACAATTTCTTAAACCTTTTAGAAGGAGTAAATGAATTACCCAGATTATTCCATTCCCTAGAAATTACTTCAGAAATAGCATCAGGAACAGGAAAAACTTCCGGAATAACTATAGGAGGTTTAAAAACCGAATTTAAACGCTTAGTAGATTTAGTATCAAGAGGACTAGATTCCTCCATCTCTAATGCGATTAAAACTTCTTTAAGTAAAGAACGAATAAATTCCATTTTAAATAAATATGAAGATTTATCAGTGTCAATATCTGAGACAGAATCCTCTGAACCAGAAAAATCATTATCAGAAACAGACAAATCAGAATGATGATGTTCATTTAAAAATTCATCTGAAAAATGTGAAGTTTTAAAAGACCTTTTACGTTTACTGGAAGGAGGAATAACAGACATAGCCTTCCTAATAGATTTAGAAACAAAATCTCTTATATTAACAGGAACATCCTGAGTATTAGATGTTGATGGAACAGCAACAGGTAATGGAATATTACTAATGGAAATACTAGGAGAAATAAATTTTTTTTTGTTTTTAATAAATATTTGCAAATTTTTACTTTTGGAGTGGATCTCATTTCCTACCATCTGCCTGCAATCACTATTAAGTGCACAGCTACTGAGAAGCATTAAACCTGCCTTTGTTTTCACTGCATCAATACCAAAAGATCGTTTGTTTGGGTGAGCTGCCACACCTGCCTGAATCTGCAGCCTGTATCTACCAGCACATTGGTGTGCTTTGGGAGTATGTGAGTACCCACTTTATACTATAAAGCACATTTCTATGTATCATCCTTAATGGTCTGCACATATAGTGCTCTCTATTTGTTTTACACCTGTTGCAGAACTACAGTATTGGAAGTATCCTTGAAAGGGTGAGCTGTCACACCCATCTAAATCTACAGCCTGCCCCTACCAGCACATGAGTGTGCTCGTGGAGTATGTGAGTACTCATTTGGCTATTCTGTTGCTTTTTCTTATGTCTTCAATCAGACTATACCACACATGAGGCGCCCCTCTGTTTTTTATTTCTCCTAGTTCTTGCCTGGATCATCCGGTTGAGAGGAGGCAGCCGCCGCTCAGCTATCAACTTATTTGTAAAAAGAGACATTTTCTTTCCTGTTTACTCCAAAAGGGATTTATATAACCTTATATTGATATATTTTTCACCTCATAAGATAACATTAGTTTGTTTAAGTTTCAAATTGTCTTTAAGGGTTATCAATAACTACCATCTGAATTGTATACCATTCTGCGCCCCCTCCACTGTGATTTTATCACGTATTAGATTTAATGGAAATACTATCTGCATTAGCAAGCTTATCATGACATTCATCACAAACTACAGCCGGAGGAACAGTTACCACAAGTTTACAGCAAATACACTTAACTTTGGCAGAACCAGCATCAGGCAGCGTTTTTCCAGAAGTAGCTTCTGATCCAGGGTCAATCTGAGACATCTTGCAATATGTAAGAGAAAAAACAACATATAAAGCAAAATCTATCAAATTCCTTAAAAGACAGTTTCAGGAATGGGAAAAAAATGCCAATGAACAAGCCTCTAGCAACCAGAAGCAAATGAAATAATGAGATTTAAATAATGTGAAAAAAAGGTGGAGACAATAATGACGCCCACATTTTTTAGCGCCAAAAAAGACGCCCACATTATTGGCGCCTAAATGCTTTTGGTGCCAAGAATGACGCTACATCCGGTGACATTGACATTTTTGGCGCAAAACGTCAAAAAAATGACGCAAACACGAACAACTTCCGGCGACAAGTATGACGCCAGAAATGACAAAGAAAATTTTGCGCCAAAAAAGTCCGCGCCAAGAATGACGCAATAAAATGAAGCATTTTCAGCCCCCGCGAGCCTAACAGCCCACAGGGAAAAAAGTCCATTTTTAAGGTAAGAAAAAATGATTTATTCATATGCATTATCCCAAATAATGAAACTGACTGTCTGAAATAAGGAATATTGATCATCCTGAATCAAGGCAAATAAATGTTTAAACACATATATTTAGAACTTTATATAAAAGTGCCCAACCATAGCTTAGAGTGTCACAAAAAATAAGACTTACTTACCCCAGGACACTCATCTACATATAGTAGATAGCCAAACCAGTACTGAAACGAGAATCAGTAGAGGTAATGGTATATAAGAGTATATCGTCGATCTGAAAAGGGAGGTAAGAGATGAATCTCTATGACCGATAACAGAGAACCTATGAAATAGATCCCGTAGAAGGAGACCATTGAATTCAAATAGGCAATACTCTCTTCACATCCCTCTGACATTCACTGCACTCTGAGAGGAAAACCGGGCTCCAGCCTGCTGCGAAGCGCATATCAACGTAGAATCTAGCACAAACTTACTTCACCACCTCCATGGGAGGCAAAGTTTGTAAAACTGATTTGTGGGTGTGGTGAGGGGTGTATTTATAGGCATTTTGAGGCTTGGGAAACTTTGCCCCTCCTGGTAGGAATGTATATCCCATACGTCACTAGCTCATGGACTCATGCTAATTACATGAAAGAAATCTCAGACAGAAGTCTATGAGGATTTTATTGACTGAAGACCAAAAATAAATAGGGTTGCATATACAGACTAAAGATTTTGGCAACATTGTAGGTATTATGAAAATGGAGTCAGAGAACTAAAGAGCACAGAATGTAGTGAGGGTAAAGGGGAAGAAACTTTGCTGAGAAAACAGGCTAAGATGTCAGTCTACTAAAGAAATGAATGAAACAGTGACGGAAATCCTGGCACTGTAGACCCTGCAATGCTGGGGGCCAGTGGCAGGGAGCAGAGGAGGCCACGGAGTGACCTGTGTGCACAGCACATCTTACAAGGCCTGCTGAAAGGCCAGGGGGTGGGGTTTCCAAGGTCTAGAACAACAATTGTACCAGCGCGGGTACATGATACATTAAAGGAACAGTATACACTCATTTTCATATAACTGCATGTAATAGACACTACTATAAAGAATAAGTTGCACAGATACTGATATAAAAATCCAGTATAAAACTGTTTAAAAACTTACTTAGAAGCTGTCAGTTTGGCTCTGTTGAAAAGGTAGCTGGAAAGCCCACTGCAAGTGGCAAATAAGACACTCCCCCCCCTCCCCCTTCTTTTGCATATGAAAAGACCCTTTACACAAACAGGAGCAAGCTGGAGAAGGTAGCTGACGGTATTCAAATAAAACTTTGGGGCTTGGTTAGGAGTCTGAAAATCAGAGCAATATTATTTAAAAATAAGCAAAACTATACATTTATTTAAAAAAAAACACTTTATGGGCTATATAAATAGATAATCTACAAAACATTTATGCAAAGAAAAAATGAGTGTATAATGTCCCTTTAATGACCTTAAAAAAGATTTATATATATATATATATATATATATATATATATATATATATTAGGGCTGGGCGATATAGGTGGGGAAAAAATTAGCGATTTTTTAAAAAAAAAACCCTGCGATTTCGATTTAATCGCGATTTTATTAAAAATGACTATAACACCTTTATTTTTCAATAAAACGTTTATTTAACACTACAGCATCTTAATGTACATGTTTCTCAATGTCCAATACACTCTTGGAGCATAAAAATACAAACCACAAAATAGTTAAAATAGGGGGCAGAGCCCGGTGCACACGAGAGTGGCCGCATAAGCTTGTTGCTCTGATCCTAACCAAGCTATATACAACTTTACATATTGTCTATCACGGAGCTGAATCCTGAGAAACCCTTTGAACACACCTTGGACTCTTATCTAGCAGTCGGTGAAAGCCAAATTTAATCTCAGGTGCTACTTCTTTGATCTAGGATCGGGGCCCTACTCTGACTACATAAACGGCGGCCATCTTTCCTCCCTTGTGGCTGCAGATTTTCACAAATCTACCCGGGCTTCCCAATTTTGCTGAGGACTGTTGCCACCATTCAGACCCCCCCGGCGGGCACCCCTTGTGGGCCTGTCGTTACGGAGCAGTGTCACCTCACTAATCACTGCAATAAGGCTACTAATCTTACCCACTTTTGGCGGGGATTCATTTTCTAATTGTACCCGATGGAGCATGAAGGAGCTATTCTACTTGAGCAGATCACGCAGATCTTAAATGTTCATTTTGCCCGACTTGGGAGAGTGGTAGACGCAGCCTGGAGAACTGACGGTGACATGGTGCAGCAGAACAGCAGGGCCTAGGTGACTGAAGTGATGTCTAGTCAGGAGCCTACCGTGAATAGAAACCCTCCAGGGATAAAGCAGATTGACATGCCCTCAACTAAGGGTCATAAAAAGGAAAATAAGGGTAACTCCTCTTGTAAAATCCCAAAGTATTTTTATTAGACAGGATCAGACACAGAACACCACAACGTTTCGGGGTCAGTACCCCTTAGTCATGTGATAACAAACATACACACCACACCTGTTTAAATAGGCTGGGCCAGGTAATTGGTTCATCATATTAACTCTTTCAATTCTTTATAATAACAATGGCCCATTAGTATTACCGCTATACTGACCCCTACTGGTCATGGGTGGCGTGAAATGTAAAATTAAATTAAAAATAAACCTGAAATATAAGGAAGCCTCAAGAAAATATTTACACATTTACATTATTCAATTAAACTAATGTACAGACATAAAAGAAATTGCAACATATTATAAAGTGTATGTTTCACATTATATTTCATTCTGCAAAGCTGGAGAAGATCAATAACCTCCAAAATCAAAATTGAATTGAGTCAAATAACAAAAAAAGGGGAACTGTCCCTTTTATTTTTTAAGGTAGAAACACTATCTCAAAACAAAAAGATGTCTATATATAAAGAGGAACAGAGCATAATAACTCATTGGACCTCAAACGGACTGTCCCTTTAAATTGCTAAAAATCGCTCTATCTTAAATAAAAGAATGTCTATACATAAAGAGGAGCAGAGAGTGAAAACTCATTGAACCTCAAGATGAAGAGTTTTTAGCATATAAATATACATGCTATACATCCTATACATCCATGTAAAGAGGGCAAGCAAGGCATCAATAGAAAAGAGACCAGTCAATTTCACGGTTCATTCCCTTCGGTTCCAAGGTATCCAACTTAAAAATCCAATAGGATTCCCGTTGTTTCAGTAACAGAGACCTGTTACCGCCCCGTCTTGGAGTCTTAACGTGGTCGATAACTTGGAAGCGAAGTTGGCTCACATGATGCCCAGCTTGTAAAAAGTGATATGCTACTGGGGCAGTTAATACCTTGCACCTGATATTACTTTTATGCTCCGTGATACGGTCCCCTACCCGTCTAGTGGACTCGCCCACATAGGCATGCCCACACGGACACTTTATCAGATAGATTACAAAGTTAGTGTTGCAGGTATAATAATCCTTGAATTTGAATTTATATCCAGTTTGAGGATGTACAAAATGTGGACTTTTGATTATGGAGCTACAGTTAATACAGCTCAAACAGGGAAAACAGCCCAAATTCTTCTTAGTGATGTAACCTTGTTGGGGTGATCTGCCAGCGCCCACATCAGCTTTAACAAGTGAATCTTTCAGATTTTTATTCCGTTTGTATGCTGGCATTGGGCAATGGCAGAACTCCTCAACATTGGGTATACAGTTTTGTAGAATTGACCAGTGTTTACGAATTATTCGAGTGATTTGCTGACTTTGTCTGCAATAGCTAGAGACAAAAACCAATCTCCTTTCCTTATCATGTTGAGGTCTGGTTTTAAATAGCGTGTCTCTATCAATTGCAGCCACTGACTGTATAGTATCATGTACCAATTTCGTGGGATAGCCTCTTTGAATAAATTTATCCCCCATCTCAGATAGTCTAATCATGGATTTATCAGGATCATCTACAATCCTTTTGACACGAAGCATTTGGCTTCGTGGAAGTGATTGTGCTAATGGATGAGCACTGTCATAGTGAAGAAGGCTATTTCTGTCAGTTTCTTTTCTAAATATGTCAGTTGTGAAACCCATACCTTGTTTGGTCACAGTGACATCTAAGAAGTCAATACTAAATTCATTGACGCTGCTCTGAGGTTGAATATCATTGATAAAAAAACTAATCAGTTTTTACAGGTAAAAGACCCTGTCACTCCTGTGATATATATCCTCCCCAAGATCCATAAGTCCATGACTGCTCCACCTGGTCGCCCCATTGTGGCAGGTACCAATTCAATTTTTTCAAATATAGCTATTTATCTTGACAAAATTTTGAGACCAATGGTGGAGCAGTCATGCACTTTTTTTAAAGGACACCAATGACTTTCTGGCTAAAATTCATGATTTCACATTACCCACAGACAAGGCGATACTCTTCAGCCTTGACGTCACCAGCCTTTATACATCTATATCACATGCTGGTGGGGTCGGAGCTGTAAGCAGTGCCTTACACTCAAGTGGTCTATACTCTATCCCTGAGATTTCTTTCATTCTGCAATTGCTGGAGATTATCTTGTACAACAACTACTTCCTATTTGAGGATCAGTTTTACATGCAACAACAGGGTACTGCCATGGGCTCCAATGTCGCCCCCAATTATGCCAACATTTTTATGAATCTTTTTGAGGAGAAATTTGTCTTTGAACACCCGGAGTACCGTCGGTGTGGCGCCACTTGGTGGCGCTACATCGATGATATTTTTGGGCTTTGGCTGGGTGACGTTGGGGCCCTGGAATCATTTGTAACTGATTTAAATCTTTCTACTAACAATATACAGTTTAAACTTGTGTGGAGTGAATTTAGTATTGACTTCTTAGATGTCACTGTGACCAAACAAGGTATGGGTTTCACAACTGACATATTTAGAAAAGAAACTGACAGAAATAGCCTTCTTCACTATGACAGTGCTCATCCATTACCCCTTGTAAAATCACTTCCACGAAGCCAAATGCTTCGTGTCAAAAGGATTGTAGATGATCCTGATAAATCCATGATTAGACTATCTGAGATGGGGGATAAATTTATTCAAAGAGGCTATCCCACGAAATTGGTACATGATACTATACAGTCAGTGGCTGCAATTGATAGAGACACGCTATTTAAAACCAGACCTCAACATGATAAGGAAAGGAGATTGGTTTTTGTCTCTAGCTATTGCAGACAAAGTCAGCAAATCACTCGAATAATCCGTAAACACTGGTCAATTCTACAAAACTGTATACCCAATGTTGAGGAGTTCTGCCATTGCCCAATGCCAGCATACAAACGGAATAAAAATCTGAAAGATTCACTTGTTAAAGCTGATGTGGGCGCTGGCAGATCACCCCAACAAGGTTACATCACTAAGAAGAATTTGGGCTGTTTTCCCTGTTTGAGCTGTATTAACTGTAGCTCCATAATCAAAAGTCCACATTTTGTACATCCTCAAACTGGATATAAATTCAAATTCAAGGATTATTATACCTGCAACACTAACTTTGTAATCTATCTGATAAAGTGTCCGTGTGGGCGTGCCTATGTGGGCGAGTCCACTAGACGGGTAGGGGACCGTATCACGGAGCATAAAAGTAATATCAGGTGCAAGGTATTAACTGCCCCAGTAGCATATCACTTTTTACAAGCTAGGCATCATGTGAGCCAACTTCGCTTCCAAGTTATCGACCACGTTAAGACTCCAAGACGGGGCGGTAACAGGTCTCTGTTACTGAAACAACGGGAATCCTATTGGATTTTTAAGTTGGATACCTTGGAACCGAAGGGAATGAACCGTGAAATTGACTGGTCTGTTTTCTATTGATGCCTTGCTTGCCCTCTTTACATGGATGTATAGGATGTATAGCATGTATATTTATATGCTAAAAACTCTTCATCTTGAGGTTCAATGAGTTTTCACTCTCTGCTCCTCTTTATGTATAGACATTCTTTTATTTAAGATAGAGCGATTTTTAGCAATTTAAAGGGACAGTCCGTTTGAGGTCCAATGAGTTATTATGCTCTGTTCCTCTTTATATATAGACATCTTTTTGTTTTGAGATAGTGTTTCTACCTTAAAAAATAAAAGGGACAGTTCCCCTTTTTTTGTTATTTGACTCAATTCAATTTTGATTTTGGAGGTTATTGATCTTCTCCAGCTTTGCAGAATGAAATATAATGTGAAACATACACTTTATAATATGTTGCAATTTCTTTTATGTCTGTACATTAGTTTAATTGAATAATGTAAATGTGTAAATATTTTCTTGAGGCTTCCTTATATTTCAGGTTTATTTTTATTTATTTTTTTTATTTTAATTTTACATTTCACGCCACCCATGACCAGTAGGGGTCAGTATAGCGGTAATACTAATGGGCCATTGTTATTATAAAGAATTGAAAGAGTTAATATGATGAACCAATTACCTGGCCCAGCCTATTTAAACAGGTGTGGTGTGTATGTTTGTTATCACATGACTAAGGGGTACTGACCCCGAAACGTTGTGGTGTTCTGTGTCTGATCCTGTCTAATAAAAATACTTTGGGATTTTACAAGAGGAGTTACCCTTATTTTCCTTTTTATACTCTATTGCTGGGAGTGTGGCAGTCACTCCAAAGGAGTACCCTCTACCTTGGGGTTTAAAGCCGGTGCTGGATTATCCTCATTTCATATACTCAACTAAGGGTCACCCAGGGGAGAGAGAGCTTGTCCTGGCTGCTACTGAGAACCCTGTACAACTAGCCGCAATAAGCCTCACTGCATCAACTTACCACGATCCTAACTTATGCTCAGCACGCATGAGGCGAGATACCCAGAGAAAGCAAGAGGCCCTACGAAATAACATAATTTATGTAAGAACTTACCTGATAAATTAATTTATTTCATATTAGCAAGAGTCCATGAGCTAGTGACGTATGGGATATACATTCCTACCAGGAGGGGCAAAGTTTCCCAAACCCCAAAATGCCTATAAATACACCCCTCACCACACCCACAAATCAGTTTAACGAATAGCCAAGAAGTGGGGTGATAAGAAAAAAGTGCGAAAGCATAAAAAATAAGGAATTGGAATAATTGTGCTTTATACAAAAAAAAAAAAAAATCATAACCACCACAAAAAAAGGGTGGGCCTCATGGACTCTTGCTAATATGAAAGAAATGAATTTATCAGGTAAGTTCTTGCATAAATTATGTTTTCTTTCATGTAATTAGCAAGAGTCCATGAGCTAGTGACGTATGGGATAATGACTACCCAAGATGTGGATCTTTCCACGCAAGAGTCACTAGAGAGGGAGGGATAAAATAAAGACAGCCAATTCCTGCTGAAAATAATCCACACCCAAAATAAAGTTTAATGAAAACATAAGCAGAAGATTCAAACTGAAACCACTGCCTGAAGTACTTTTCTACCAAAAACTGCTTCAGAAGAAGAAAACACATCAAAATGGTAGAATTTAATAAAAGTATGCAAAGAGGACCAAGTTGCTGCTTTGCAAATCTGATCAACCGAAGCTTCATTCCTAAACACCCAGGAAGTAGAAACTGACCTAGTAGAATGAGCTGTAATCCTTCGAGGCGGAGTTTTACCCGACTCGACATAGGCATGATGAAATAAAGATTTCAACCAAGATGCCAAAGAAATGGCAGAAGCTTTCTGGCCTTTTCTAGAACCGGAAAAGATGACAAATAGACTAGAAGTCTTTCGGAAAGACTTAGTAATTTCAACATAATAATACAAAGCTCTAACAGCATCCAAAGAATGCAATGATTTCTCCTTAGAATTCATAGGATTAGGACATAATGAAGGAACCACAATTTCTCTACTAATGTTGTTAGAATTCACAACCTTAGGTAAAAAATTCAAAAGAAGTTTGCAGCACCACCTTATCCTGATGAAAAATCAGAAAAGGAGACTCACAAGAAAGAGCAGATAATTCAGAGACTCTTCTGGCAGAAGAGATGGCCAAAAGAAACAAAACTTTCCAAGAAAGTAATTTAATGACCAAAGAATACATGGGTTCAAAAGGAGGAGCTTGAAGAGCCCCCAGAACCAAATTCAAACTCCAAGGAGGAGAAATTGACAATGACAGGTTTTATACGAACCAAAGCTTGTACAAAACAATGAATATCAGGAAGATTAGCAATCTTTCTGTGAAAAAGAACAGAAAGAGCAGAGATTTGTCCTTTCAAGGAACTTGCGGACAAACCTTTATCTAAACCATCCTGAAGAAACTGAAAAATTCTCGGTATTCAAAAAGAATGCCAAGAAAAATGATGAGAAAGACACTAAGAAATATAAGTCTTCCAGACTCTATAATATATCTCTCTAGATACAGATTTACGAGCCTGTAACATAGTATTAATCACAGAGTCAGAGAAACCTCTTTGACCAAGAATCAAGCGTTCAAACTCCATACCTTAAAATTTAAGGATTTGAGATTCTGATGGAAGAAAGGACCTTGCGACAGAAAGTCTGGTCTTAACGGAAGAGTCCACAGCTGGCAAGAGGCCATCCGGACAAGATCCGCATACCAAAACCTGTGAGGCCATGCTGGAGCTACCAGCAGGACAAACGAGCATTCCTTAGAATCTTGGAGAAGACTCTTGGAAGAAGAACTAGAGGCGGAAAGATATAGGCAGGATGATACTTCCAAGGAAGTCATAATGCATCCACTGCCCCCGCCCGAGGATCCCGGGATCTGGACAGATACCAGGGAAGTTTCTTGTTTAGATGAGAAGCCATCAGATCTATTTCTGGGAGTTCCCACAATTGAACAATCTGAAGAAATACCTCTGGGTGAAGAGACCATTCGCCCGGATGCAACGTTTGCCGACTGAGATAATCCGCTTCCCAATTGTCTATACCTGGGATATGAACCGCAGAGATTAGACAGGAGCTGGATTCCGCCCAAACCAAAATTCGAGATACTTCTTTCATAGCCAGAGGACTGTGAGTCCCTCCTTGATGATTGATGTATGCCACAGTTGTGACATTGTCTATCTGAAAACAAATGAACAACTCTCTCTTCAGAAGAGGCCAAGACTGAAGAGCTCTGAAAATTGCACGGAGTTCCAAAATATTGATCGGTAATCTCACCTCCTGAGATTCCCAAACCCCTTGTGCCGTCAGAGACCCCCACACAGCTCCCCAACCTGTAAGACTTGCATCTGTTGAGATTATAGTCCAGGTCGGAAGAACAAAGAAGCCCCCTGAACTAAACGATGGTGATCTGTCCACCACGTCAGAGAGTGTCGTATAATCGGTTTAAAGATATTAATTGAGATATCTTTGTGTAATCCCTGCACCATTGGTTCAGCATACAGAGCTGAAGAGGTTGCATGTGAAAACGAGCAAAGGAGATCGCATCCGATGCGGCAGTCATAAGACCTAAAATTTCCATGCATAAGGCTACCAAAGGGAGGTTTTGACAAGCTGATATCAATGTTAGACTTCTCTTGTCTGACAAAGACAGAGCCATAGACACTGAATCTATCTGGAAACCTAAAAAGGTTACCCTTGTCTGAGGAATCAATGAACTTTTTGGTAAATTGATGCTCCAACCATGATCTTGAAGAAACAACACAAGTCGATTCGTATGAGATTCTGCGAAAATGTGAAGACTGAGCAAGTACCAAGATATCGTCCAAAATAAGGAAATACCACAATACCCTGTTCTCTGATTACAGACAGAAGGGCACCGAGAACCTTTGAAAAAATTCTTGGAGCTGATGCTAGGCCAAACGGTAGAGCCACAAAACTGGTAATGCTTGTCTAAAAAGAGAATCTCAGAAACTAAAAGTGATCTGGATGAATCGGAATATGCAGATATGCATCCTGTAAATCTATTGTAGACATATAATGCCCTTGCTAAACAAAAGGCAGGATAGTCCTACAGTTACCATCTTGAATGTTGGTATCCTTACATAACGATTCAATATTGATAGATCCGGAACTGGTCTGAAGGAATTGACCTTCTTTAGTACAATGAAGAGATAGAATAAAACCCTAGCCCCTGTTCCAGAACTGGAACTGGCATAATTACTCCATCCAACTCTAGATCTGAAAAAAAAATAATTCAGAAATGCTGAGCCTTTGCTGGGTTTACTGGGACACGGGAAAGAAAAAAATCTCTTTGCAGGAGGCCTTAACTTGAAGCCAATTCTGTACCTTTCTGAAACAATGTTCTGAAACCAGAGATTGTAAACGGAATTGATCCAAATTTCTTTGAAGAAAACTTAATCTGCCCCATACCAGCTGAGCTGGAATGAGGGCCGCACCTTCATGGGTACTTAGGAGCTGGCTTTGGGTTTCTATAAGGCTTGGATATATTCCAAACTGGAAATGGTTTCCAAACTGATACCGCTCCTGAGGATGAAGGATCAGGCTTTTGTTCCTTGTTGTGAGGAAAGGAACGAAAACGATTATTAGACCTAAATTTACCTTAGATTTTTTATCCTTTGGTAAAAAAGTTCCCTTCCCTCCAGTAACAGTTGAGATAATAGAATCCAACTGAGAACCGAATAATTTATTACCCTGGAAAGAAAGGGATAGCAAAGTAGACTTAGAAGACATATCAGCATTCCAAGTTTTAAGCCATAAAGCTCTTCTAGCTAAAATAGCTAGAGACATATACCTGATATCAACTCTAATGATATCAAAAGATGGTATCACAAATAAAATTATTAGCATGTTATAGAATAATAATAATGCTATAAAATTATGATCTGTTACTTGTTGCGCTAAAGCTTCTAACCAAAAAGTTGAAGCTGCAGCAACATCCGCTAAAAATATAGCAGGAGTAGAGACAGCCCCATTAACCTTAGGGATTTTGTCCCAAAAACTCTAATCTGTCAGATGGCACAGGATATAATTGCTTAAAACGTTTTAGAAGGAGTAAATGAATTACCCAAATTATTCCATTCCCTGGAAATTACTTCAGAAATAGCATCAGGGAGAGAAAACACTTCTGGAATAACTACAGGAGATTTAAAAACCTTATTTAAACGTTTAGATTTAGTATCAAGAGGACCAGAATCCTCTATTTCTAATGCAATTAATACTTCTTTAAGTAAAGAACGAATAAATTCCATCTTGAACAAATACGAAGATTTATCAGCATTAACCTCTGAGACAGAAACCTCTGAACCAGAAGAACCATTATCAGTATCAGAATGATGATGTTCATTTAAAAATTCATCTGAAAAAAGAGAAGTTTTAAAAGACTTTTATGTATACTAGAAGGAGAAATAACAGACATAGCCTTCTTAATGGATTTAAAAATAAAATCTCTTATGTTATCAGGAACACTCTGAGAATTAGATGTTGACGGAACAGCAACAGGTAATGTAACAGTACTAAAGGAAATTTTATCTGCATTTATAAGTTTGTCATAACATGCAATACAAACAACAGCTGGAGAAACAGATACCAAAAGTTTATAGCAGATACACTTAGCTTGGTAGCTCCAGCACCGGGCAGCGATTTTCCTGAAGTATCTTCTGACTCAGTTGCAACGTGGAACATCTTGCAATATGTAATAGAAAAAACAACATATAAAGCAAAATTGATCAAATTCCTTAAATGACAGTTTCAGGAATGGGAAAAAAATGCCAGTGAACAAGCTTCTAGCAACCAGAAGCAATAAATAATGAGACTTAAATAATGTGGAGACAAAAAAGACGCCCATATTTTTTAGCGCCAAATAAGACGCCCACATTATTTGGCGCCTAAATGCTTTTGGCGCCAAAAATGACGCCACATCCGGAACGCCGACACTTTTGATGCAAAAAAAAACGTCAAAAAATGACGCAACTTCCGGCGACACGTATGACGCCGGAAACAGAAAAAAAATTTTGCGCCAAAAAAGTCAGCGCCAAGAATGACGCAATAAAATGAAGCATTTTCAGCCCCCGCGAGCCTAACAGCCCACAGGGAAAAAGTCAAATTTTTTAAGGTAAGAAAAAATGATTGATTCAAATGCATTATCCCAAATATGAAACTAACTGTCTGAAAATAAGGAATGTTGAACATCCTGAGTCAAGGCAAATAAATGTTTGAATACATATATTTAGAACTTTATAAAAAAGTGCCTAACCATAGCTTAGAATGTCACAGAAAATAAGCTTACTTACTTACCCCAGGACACTCATCTACATGTTGTAGAAAGCCAAACCAGTACTGAAACGAAAATCAGCAGAGGTAATGGTATATATATATATATAAGAGTATATCGTCGATCTGAAAAGGGAGGTAAGAGATGAATCTCTACGACCGATAACAGAGAACCTATGAAATAGACCCCGTAGAAGGAGATCATTGCATTCAAATAGGCAATACTCTCCTCACATCCCTCTGACATTCACTGCACGCTGAGAGGAAAACCGGGCTCCAACCTGCTGCGGAGCGCATATCAACGTAGAATCTAGCACAAACTTACTTCACCACCTCCATAGGAGGCAAAGTTTGTAAAACTGATTTGTGGGTGGGGTGAGGGGTGTATTTATAGGCATTTTGGGGTTTGGGAAACTTTGCCCCTCCTGGTAGGAATGTATATCCCATACGTCACTAGCTCATGGACTCTTGCTAATTACATGAAAGAAAACCCATCGACAGCCCCCTGGATCCCTGAGCAGGCATCATTAGGAGAATGGCTAGCGCCTATAGCGGTTCACAACCCAGCTGCAGCGATATGCGGCATAGAACGTAACTCACTAAAATACTCCAGTTTGAGTTGGCTCAGAGCGAAGAGCGACACCCAGTCATACAGCGGGTGGTGGCCCGCTCTACCTTGCCCGTTAGCCCTGGAAAGACATGGTCTGAGTGATCGCACAGATTGGCTCACTGTTATACGATCAGCTGCTCTGATCCTACAAGCCGATAAGTTGCCTCCAGAAGATGTAAGGTACGCACTCGTGGTGGCTGCAATCCTGGCCCTACTTCCACTTCACTCTGGATTTAGCCTCTTGGACTACACTAGCTTACACCACCACGGACAGCACCTTGGACTTGAGCCTAATAAATCAGGTGTGGGCTAGACACCAATGCATAGATGACCAGGGGTGCTGAGCATGTGGCTCTTTGTAGACACTCAAACTTTTGCGGCCATGATTGGGATATTGCTAAGTCAGTATACCTATTAGTTAAAGTTATATCAGGACCGTTAGCTTAAGCTGCTGCAGGCGTTTTTTCTTATATGTACAGAATGGGCGATTGTTGTATTGAATGTGTTTTACTATCTTACCCAGATCAGCTTGTTAACTCTAAACCGTAAGGTTCTGTGTACATTTCAATTGTTCCCAGTCTTATTTTCTATTTTGTTGCTCACAATCCTGATGTTATTAATATACCTATTAGTTAAAGTTATATCAGGACTGTCAGTTTACGCTGCTGCAGGGTTTTGTTTTTTGTTTATTTTATGTGTACATGTTGGGCGATTGCTTTATTACATGCTGATTGACTAATATATAGCTATGGGACACATGAATATATCTATACTGGTTATGATGCATAGCTCATGGTTCTATTTCATATACTCTGCTGTTTTCAACTTTTATAACACTTTTGCGCTTGCTAGTTGGTGTCCTTATATAATACTTAAAACAACAAACTGTAGATGACTGTCTTACCCATATCTGTTGGTTATAACAATAACAAGTTGAATGTGTATTTAATCTACTCCCTGAAGACTCACCATAGCCCTACTTTATATATGTATATGTATTTACATAGCACCTACTAGCCTGTTACATGTTGCTTGACTAATATATAGTTATGGGACACATGAATATATCTATACTGGTTATGATGCATACCTCATGGTTTTATTTTATATATTCTGCTGGTTTCAACTTTTATAACACTTTTGTGCTTGCTAGTTGGTGTCCCCATATAATACTTAAAGCAAAAAACTGTAGATGACTGTCTTACCCAGATCTGCTGGTTATAACAATAGAAGTTGAATGTGTATTTAATCCACTTCCTGAAGACTCACTATAGCTCTACTTTATATATGTATATGTATTTACATAGCATCTACTAGACTAAGCTTTGAAAGGTGGATGGAGTAGCGAATCAGGGATATCTGGTGTAAATATAACTAAATGCAAAAATTTTACCTATTTCTATATGTATTTGCTGGTCAAATATGTTTACTCTCATTTTGATGTACCAATTTTGCTAATGTTTTCTCTTGCTCTGGTTTCCCGAGTTGCATCTGAATGTACCTTTCTCTTTTTTACCTATAAGAATGTCAACAGGTGACTATATTTTTTTATTTTCTTTGCTCTGCTTAGTGCAACTGAGATCCCATGTAACGATTGTTAATATGCAACCTACACATTGTATCCTGTTATAAGCAAATTTAAATGTTTATTGTATACTGCTGCAATTTTCTGTTTGTATGCCAAATTATTACCTCAATAAAAAAAATAAAAAAAAAATAGTTAAAATAAAATGAGCTAGTGCTACCTGTGCTGTGGTTACATAGATAGTATAAAGTCCCTTTATTTAACAGTACACTACAGAATCTTACTGTACATGTTTCTCAATGTCCAAGGCACTCTTGGAGCATAAAAATACAAACCACAAAAGAAGTTAAAAAAGGTCAGTAAGGCACTATAAAGTATTTGTACAATACTCACTTTATTGCTCACAACTTTTGAG
The DNA here is from genome assembly GCF_027579735.1 of Bombina bombina. Taxonomy (NCBI): domain Eukaryota; kingdom Metazoa; phylum Chordata; class Amphibia; order Anura; family Bombinatoridae; genus Bombina; species Bombina bombina. The sequence continues at coordinate 42,627,263 of NC_069500.1, read as the reverse complement.
CTGTCCAACCGCCACCCACACCACTGCTTGACCACCCCCACACTACTCCCAGATGACTCCCACACACTCTTCAATCTCTTCCAAAATGGCCGTTTCGCGGGCATTTTCAGGTCCGTCCACTGGTCTGCCACTCATCAGCGATTAATTGCGGTTTGAAACTGCATCCGCGATTAATCGTGCAGCCCTAATATATATATATATATATATATATATATATATATATATATATATATATATATATATATATATATATATATATATATAAAAAGCAAAAAGAGCTATTGGTTTAATCCACTATTTATGAAATATTCAATTGCCTTCAAACAAAAAAGTATGACTTTGTTCATTTCTATTGAAAATTGGTTTTACTGGATTCTCTGTACTTTTAATCATATTTGGTAATAACAGGCTCATAATGTCTTTGCAAACAAAGGAACAGATAGCTGAACATTTACCCAGGAATCAAAAGATCAAACACTCCCATCACAAAGGAGATTAGCAATAGGTTACCATGAAAATGCTAAAAGCTTCAAAAAAGTATTAAAAATGTAAAATGCTATAATTTAAAAAGAGAAGTATCAATCATCTTAATTTAACCTATTGGATATGCTGAGAACTTACATTCACCTTTATGCTAAAAAGGATAATTCATTTAAAGGACTATCAAAAAAAAAAAAAACGATGTCATTTTATTCAGCGCCATGGAAAAAAAATCCATTATAACTAGCCAGACTAAAAAATAATTTAAGTGAAACAAAGCTAAAGACAAAATCAGACAGTAACGATTACTTACCGGTATCCTAAGTAATACATCAAAGGTTAATTTTAAAAAATGCGAAATACAACAGGACATATCATTAAATATAAATGGCAAATTTGTAGAGATGCGCTTTCTATTTAATAATTGCTATCAAGCTCTCTGTAATGAGGATAAGGATATGATGTGGCATTTGCTAACACCTGTGTACATCTGTGGAATGCGCAATGCCCAAATAATGGGTCTCCATTAATTTATCCTTACACTCTATCAGAAGACTAACTGTCCAGATACAAGGACTTCATCTATTCCCCTGAGGTAAACTTCGTAATAGGCTGTCGTGCAAAAGCAGACATATTGGATGACTGTACTGAGACAGCAATGAGGCAGCTATTTCCAGAAAAGATCTTTCAGAAGAAATAATGAGGAACATTTTTTTGCAAATAGGATGCTTCTCTGTTTATTTAAGGAGAAAAGAACGATCTATAAAAAAAGATAAATTAGGACTCGCACTGTGATGATAGACTAATAACTTTGTTCTCCAACAAGAAGATTTTTTTATTTTTACTTCTGAATCTGAAACTCTGTGCACTTAACCAATTAAATAGCAAATAAAATTCTGATTTGAAAATGATTTTTGTACATTATTATTGATATTTCTTTTTAACCAACAACATTAGTATTGTTTAAGAACAGACTCTATAATGAAGATGGCTGCCTTTACGTTGGCATACAAGCTTTTTTTATATATATATTTTAATCTTTTATTACGGTTTTTAGCATATTACAACATAAAAAGTGTAGCACGTCACAATAATAACAGTTTTAAGAAAAGCATTCAAAACAAGATATTAAGATGATCAGTGAGTTAGAATTAAGAATGCGAGTAGAATAAAGACATAATCTTGTTGGCAGAAAGGCAGTCATTAGGACTTTATTAAAAAGAAAATAACAAAATCTTGCCTATACAGGATTCGACCTATACATTAGAAACCTCAGTTTTCTTATAGTTATACTAACCACTCTTGGACACTTAGATATAGATAATGACAATTTTTAGACGGTAGAAAATACCACTATTGGGGATTTATAAAAGGTTTGGCAAGCTATAAAATATGTGGTTAGCAAATTACTCTGGATTAAGCTAAAACAGAATAATACTGCAAATACGTTGACAACAGTATAAAAAGTATATGTGACACTTGTTGGCCATTTATCTAGGACTAAGATTGAAATAAGAGAAATAGAATATAAACTACCAAACTAAGTATCATTTCTACACAACCATGCTGGGCTCTCTGGACAACTGCCCTTTAAGGATAGCATAAAGAATCACATTAAAGCCGCTTGCTACAAACAATGCAGACGAAAGATGTCCTAAAATAGTGAAAATGGCTATTTTAAGCTGAGAACATTATATATACATATGTAAATGAAAGTGATTCATCGTAGGGAGACTTAGACATATGAGGCACTGATCTATGCAGATAATATCAGAGAAGTAGCTTTAGTTAAATAAGATAGGTGGTTTATATATACGCATCAGCTAGAGCTAGTAATATTTCACCCTTCCATTATATTCCTCCCGGCCATAATTGCATGGGTTGATTAGGTAAAGGAAAATAGCTACCTACGAGCTTAAAAAATATATATATACATATTCGAGTGAGTGATCTATTATCAGTTAATGGGGGATTTGGTAAAGCAAGAATTACCCCAAAATACCTAAATTAAGGACTCAAAATAATTGTATGTCACTATTCTACCTACAATTTGAACGACACTTATTCAGAAAGATATATAAACGACACTTATTCAGAAAGATATATAGTTTAAGTGATAGTAAATTTTAGCATTTGTGAAACGCTACAATTTACCAGTGCAACCAATATAAAGGGACTTTCAGTCATAAAAAAAAAAAATTCAGTCATAAAATAAAATTCTTCATGAAAGTACCTTTATTTGCCGGTAGCGTTCGCTGCGCTGAGCACCTCAGGCCGCTCACGGCAGAACACTATTTTTTTCAATGAGGTGATCTTTCCACCTCTTAGCCAATAGCTGTGCGGCCCAGCGGGCATTATGCCGGATAGCTAGCACACTTTTGGCTAAGATCACCTCACTGAAAAATAACGTTCTGCTGTGGGTGGCTTGAGGATCTAGGAACTTTCAGCATGAAGTATTTTATGACTGATAGTCCCCTTTATTTGTTGCACTGGTAAATCCTAGTGTTTCACAAACGCTAGGATTTACCATCACTTGTACTAAGTTAGCTAGAATAAAAAAATGAGGACATATTAAAACAAGAAGGTAAGGTTGGATGCTTATTTATTATTTATAAAATATTTTACCAGGAAGGATACACTGAAATTTCTCTCGTTTTCAAGTATGTCCACAAGAATGAAGATGTGTGGAACCAGGAGACTACCACATCTGAGCAACAAACAGCAGGAGGACATTTTAAGAGGATCATAAGAATATATGAACGTGAACGGCAACCTGTAGAATATTATAATAATCTAACTCAAGGTCTCTGTATCAGCATGTGATGAAGGATGAAGAGGGCAGTATTCCCCTCTGAACTGACCTCTGAGAGGAATGTGTCTGTTTTCCTGTGTCCTGTCCTTTTTTTGGCTTTATGAGGTTCTTTCTCTGTGTGTGTTGGACATTTCTCATGTGATTTTATGTGGTTCTTGACACATATGATTTAGGACACATCACTATAGGAATATTCTCTATATGTACAGTATTTGTGTTTCTTTTTTAATAAATATATATATATCATAAGACATCTGTAACCCACCTACTGTGGTATTTTACTGCACCATTTTGTTTGATATTTGTGTATTTGAGAAGTGATTTTGCAGTCGAGTTATATTTTATTGAGCTGATTTCTTCATTCCATAAAGGAGACGTAGGTATATTGGGTTACGACTCGGCTATATTAAAGACCTGCTAGCTATAAATAAAAGAACATTACAGTAAAGTGATTGCATAATTGTGAATATTTATTAAAAAAACTGCCAAGGACACTTTGTATTGCAGCAATCAAGAAAAAAAGGTTACTTGAGTATTGACCAAATCCATTGCGGATTATTTTTGTAGCTGAAATTGTATATAATGTAAAAAAAAACAAAAACATTGTATTACTACATCTAATCTGTAAACTGCAGTAAACTCACAATTACCAGTTTACCAATTTCAATATATTATCTTATTTTTCTGCTGTTCTAATAAGGAGGAGGCAAAGATTCCCAAACCCCAAGAGCTCTATATATCCCCTCCCACGTTCCTAAGTCTAATGCATAGCCAAGCAGAAGTGAGGTAAGAAAAAGAGCCAAAAAAGGAAGCAGGGAAAAATATGTGCTTAAAAAAAAGAAACAAAACCAAAGGGTGAGGTTTTGTGGACTCTCACCACCATGAAAAATTTAATTTATCAGGTAAGCATAAATTATGTTTTCTTTCAAACAGGTGGTGAGAGTCCACAATCCATTACTCCTGGGAACTCATTCCCAAGGCGTAGAGTCCACGAGTAATAATAAAGGGAGGGATTTGAAAAACATCTTTCTTTACTGAGAGAATAAATCCACAACCCCAAAAATATATTCTATGTATAAATTTGTTAAATTTATTTTTTAAAAGCACTTAAAAAATTAAACAGGCAAGGAAGCTGAAATAACTGCCTGGAGCACCTTTCTACCAAAAGGTGCCTCAGAGGAAGCAAAAACATCGAAATGATAACATTTTGTAAAAGTATGCAAAGAAGACCAAGTAGCTGCTTTACAAATTTGATCAACTGAGGTCTCATTCTTGAAAGCCCGTGAAGTGGCAACAGACATGGTAGAATGCAAAGAAATCCATTGCAGTGGAGGCTGACCTGACTCCAAATAAGCTTTGTGAATCAAAAGTTTCAACCAAGAAGCCAAAGAAAAAGCAGAAGCCTTCTGTCCTTTCCTAGAACCAGAAAAGTGAATGAACCAACTAGAGGTTTGTCTAAAGGCCCTAGTAGCATCAATGTAATACTTCAATGCCCTAACAACATCCAAATTATGCAAAGATCTTTCTGAAGCAGACTTGGGATTAGGACATAAAGAAGGAACAATAAAACCTCTGCTGATGTTAGATGAAACAACCTTTGGTAAGAAATCAAACATAGTTCTTAAGACTGTCTTATCCTAATGAAAAATCAGACAAGGAGACAAGAGCGAGCACATAATTCAGAAACTCTTCTAGCAGATGAAAAAGCTAAAAAAACAACACTTTCAAAGAAAGTAGCTTAATGTCAAGCTTATGCATAGCCTCAAATGGAGGAGCTTGCAAAACTCTCAATACTAAGTTAAGATTCCAAGGAAGAGAGATTGGCTTAATTAAAGGTTTGATACGAACCAAAGCCTGAACAAAACCATGAATATATCAGGAAGATTAGCAATTTTCCTATGAAACAAAACAAAGGGACAGTCAACACCAGAATATTTGCTGTTTTAAATAGAAAGATAATCCCTTAATTAACCATTCCCCAGTTTTGCATAACCAACACAGTTATAATACACATTTACCTCTGTAATTACCTTGTATCTAAGCCTCTGCAGGCTGCCCCCTTATTTCAGTTCTTTTGATAGACTTGCATTTTAGCCAATCAGTGCTCTCTCCTCAGTAAATTCACGTGCATGAGCTCAATGTTATCTATATGAAACACGTGAACTAACGCCCTCTAGTGGTGAAAAACTGTCAAAATGCATTTAGATTACAGGCGGCCTTCAAGGTCTTATAAATTAGCATATGAACCTCCTAGGTTTAGCTTTCAATTAAGAATACCAAGAGAACAAAGCACCATTGGTGATAAAAGTAAATTGGAAAGGAGGGCGGAGCTAGCCATGAACTGACATGGATGTTTCCTGCTGAAGCTCCACATTTGACCTGGCATTGAGGGAGATTATCGCTGGTCCAGACATGTTTGGACTGACAGAACCAAGTGAGAAGTGAGGGGAGAGAATGGGGAACAAGATCGCATATTTTTTATGCAGAAAGGAGCTGTTTTGACTGAGTTAGAGCCTTCTATCATGATGCGCCCCTGCTGTTTTGCCTGGAAACCCCATACCAGCTATTCTTAACATCACTACTAACTGGACTATCTAATGATCAGAGCGGCCATCAGAGGGGCAGAAGAGCCAGCAGAGGTCATCTACAGGTAGACAGAGGGCATGAACATATGTTTAAGGGATAAAAAGCTGAAATAAAAGCCTTTTAAAAACGGGCCCCTGCTGAATTGCCTGGGAAACCCTGTAGCTATTAAGGCCTTGCCTAAATTTATAGCCTCAGGCCCTTACAATCCTGTTTAGCTACAGAAGATCAAAGATTGGTGTATAGAAACCCTAACTGATGTGTTAAAAGGCGTGTGTTTGCTGCATTTAACAACTTAATAAGCACACTTACTGGGCCCCTGCATGACTGTATCAGAAACCCCAATTTAAGCACAGCACAGAATCTCAGCAACAGGAGGAATCTGCTTATAAACACAGAGACTGTCATTTGATAGGGGATTATTACCTGAATCTTTTTTTTTTTGCATTCATCTCATTGCAATTTAAAGTCTGCAACATCATACTATATATATGTATATGCTCTGACTGAACTCCACACCTCTCTCTATAACATGTTGTAGCTACTGTTTACCTGCATCACACTATGGCATCCAGGAGAGTCCCCAGGGTGGACAAGGGTACAAAGCCACATGCTACCTCTACTTCAAAGATGAACACATTCTTTAAAGCTATACACTCTCCAACTGTGGAGGAAGATGATAATTCACAAATGTCTCAAGAAGAGCAACAAGATCCAATCCCTCCTGACAGAGAATCACCTATAACTAAAGCTGACCTTAAGGATCTCTTGACCAAAGCAGACCTCTCCTCTTTATTTCAAAAGGTCAGTAAGATGTTGAAAGAGGGTTTAACAGAAATAAAGAAAGATGTTGCGGATCTGGGAGGCAGAGTTGCCTATTTGGAAGAATTAGAGGAGGAGAATACATCCAAAATGGACCTAATCAACAGGAAAATGGAGACCCAGGAATCACAAATTGAATATCTCCAATCCAAGCTAGAAGACCTCGACAACAGGGGTAGGATACAAAATCTACGCATTCGGGGTGTCTCTGAAAAAGTCACGAGCAACACTCTCCCCTCACATCTACAAAACATCTTCAAACAACTACTGAATAATCAGCAGCTACCTGATGTAGCGATTGACAGGGCGCACAGAGCTTTAAGACCCATGCCACGGGATGGAGAGCCTCCAAGGGATATAATCCTGAGGTTTCACAGATACACCGATAAAGAAGCAATATTAAATGCTACAAGAAAACAACAATCCTTCACTTTGGATGGTGACTCGCTTCAATTTTACGCAGACCTCAGCCCTATCACCTTACAAAACCGCAAAGAATTAAGATTCCTCACGCTTCATCTGAGAGATCACGGACTACCCTACAGATGGGGATTCCCCTTCAGTTTGAGAGTACTGAAGAACAACAAACTTGCAACATACAGGACACTAGAAGATCTGGACCACTTTTGCCAAACACTGGGCATACCAAAACCTACCCTCCCTTCATTGGAACCTTCGGATATCTCTGACTCACAAAGAAATTCAGCACCGCCAAAACCTCAACGTCCTCAATGGACGAAAGCAGCAAAGAAAAGATCTAGAGATGACGCATCAAAACATCGGAAAGGGCCAGCAGATCTAAACCCGAGTTAAGGGATCTTTAGACTATCTATACAGTTCCTCTGGCAGTGAAGGCCTGACCGGACGATAAAGATACTTGAGACATTCCTGAGATTAGCCTTAAGCATGATTATTATCATGGTTTTACTTTGGTGCTATGTTTCATTTGCTCCTGAGATAGATTGTTTATGCTATGGTCTTCTCTCTCCCCTTTTTCCCCTTTAACACTGTTTCTCTCCTTCACAGGTGCCTTTCAACCTCTTTAGGTGGAACTAATTCCCCTATGAACCCCAATATTACTTTGGAAGGTTTTACAGGGAATTTTTGTTATAAAATGTTTTTTGTTTTCAGGTTTATTGTTTGGTTGTATTGTTTATTGTTTTGTTGTTTATGCTGAAATAATGATACTTTTGTATTGCTTACTTCTGATCCAGGACTAAGAGATGTTTTTGTATACACGTGTAAGAGAGTTTATTCCATCCACTATCTAACCACAGGCAGGGGTGGGCCGGACCAACACTTCAGTGGTGCCGTTTTCTCTGACATTGCGATGGCTGAGTATAGACGCTACATGACTGGGCAACTCCTCTGATGTAAGGTAATGAGCTTTATCCCACAACACCGACGCAGGTACACAAATTAAGGAAATTAAACTAATCTCTCAAAACTGTAAGGGCCTAAATTCCCCAACTAAAAGATCCATAGCGCTTAATTGGGGGAGAAAAGAAAAAGCTAACATTTTTGTTCAAGAAACCCATTTTGTCACCAACAAATAACCTACATTCATATCTAGAGACTTCCCCACTTCGTACCTTCACTCTAACACAGAGAAAAAAAATGGGGTGGGAATATTATTCAATAAAAGTACACACTTCCAGCTGTTGGAGAAATTGGTGGATAGGGAAGGTCGCTATATAATACTAGTGGGTATGTTGTTTAATAGACCAATTACCCTGGCTAACGTATACGCACCCAACACAGGACAAGCTCACTTTTTGACGACAGTCAGTAACAAGCTCCTAGAGATTCAAAAAGGCACACTCCTGTTAGGGGGAGATCTAAATGTAGCATTGTTCCCGACTTTAGATTGTTCACAAGGCCGCAGTATCACTACGTCTAAAACTAGAAATCTAATTCTTAACACATTAAGGGGCCTCACCCTTTTGGACACCTGGCGCACACTTCACCCCACCACACGCAACTACTCATTTTATTCTAATCCAGCCAAATCATACTCACGCATAGACTATTGGTTTATTAAACATAGTAATATGCCATTAGTTACAGACGCTGATATTTTTCCAATAACATGGTCTGACCATTCCTCAATATCGTTAACTCTGACCTGGCCCTCGGTACCAATACACCCGTTTCACTGAAGACTGGATGAGGCTATGCTACATGACCCACTAGTCGGACAACAAACCCAGGAAGCTTTGACAGAGTACTTTCAGCTAAACTTTAACTCCATGACGTACACTCCAATGACTTGGTTCGCACATAAGGCTGTTCTCAGGGGGTCGTTGCTGAAACAGAAAGCTATTAAAAAGCGTTCTTCGCTTGCACAGTACAAAACACTACTACAGAAAGTACAAACTGACGAAAATTCACATAAAAGTAATCCCCAGAGACAGGATCTTTTGCAGGCGCTAGCCACATCACGATCCCAGCTACAAAACTACTTACATAAGGAGGCATGTGTAAAGGCTTTATATCTTAGGAAGATATACTTCCATGGAGGTAACAAATCTGGTACCCTGCTCGCTAGGGCCTTAAAGCGTAAAACATTACACAACTACATTCTCAATATAACAGCAGGCGACGGCACAGAAACGTTGGACTCAAATCTGATAGCTAAATCATTCATGACCTACTATGGGAATCTTTACAATCTCCCCTGTAATGAGCGGGTAATGCAAGCAGAAATATTAGACACTTATATTCAAAGTGCAGATTTGAGTAAGATTCAAAGAGAGGACAAAGAGAGCTTAGACGAACCGATCAAACTACATGAAATATTGAAAGTTATTAAAGACCTTCCATCACATAAAAGTCCTGGACCAGACGGGTTTTCAAACAAATACTACAAAACATATAAGGATATCTTAGCGCCACATCTATTAGAGTTATATAGGTATATAGATAAGGAAGGACATCTCCCCCCGGAATACTTAGAAGCCCAGATTTCAGTTATTCCCAAACCAGGTAAATCCCCCACGCATCCCAGTAATTACAGGCCCATCTCTTTATTGAACACTGATTTAAAAATCTTTACAAAAATACTGGCTAATAGGTTGAACCAAATACTCCCACAGATTATCCACTCTGATCAGGCTGGCTTTGTGCCTGGTCGAGATGCCAGGGATAAAACCATCAGATCACTTCAATTAATAGATCACGCTAAACATACAAACACGGATGGTGGTTATTTCCACAGATGCTGAGAAAGCGCTTGATCGCCTAAACTGGGATTTTTTATTTGCTACACTTAGGGAGGTACCCACCTGGGGGAGGGTATGGTTCGTAGAATTCAAAGTCTTTATCATGCACCATCAGCAAGGGTTCGAGTAAATAATATGATGTCCGATCCCTTCATTGTCCACAATGGCACAAGGCAGGGTTGTCCGCTTTCCCCTATCTTATTCATAATCAGCATGGAAGTCTTAGCACAGAAAATAAGAAATAATCCGCTGGTTTCCGGCATTAAAGTAGGCCCTTTAGACTAAACTCTCACTATATGCAGACGATGTCCTGTTCACGTTATCACCCCAGACATCTGTCCCTGAGGTCCTGAAAGTTCTCAAACAATTTGGTGACTTTTCCAATTTCAGGATTAATGAACAAAAGTCAGAAATCTTAAATATCTCCCTCCCACCGCAAGAATTTCAGACCCTGTTACAGTCCTGCACTCTTAAACACCAACCACAAGCGATCAAATATTTGGGGATGTATCTTGCTCCAAACACGAAAGCCCTCCTAGAGCTTAACTTCACTAATCTACTTAATACTATATCAACAGATTTAAAGACTTGGAAGGACCGTTCCTTTTCATGGTGGGGTAGACTCCAAATTTTCAAAATGAATGTACTCCCTAGATTGCTGTACGCGATTCAAGCTGTCCCTATCACCGTACCACAGGGCCTCCTTACTCAGATACAACACGTTTTAGATTCCTTTGTTTGGGGTAGCATAAAACCCAGAGTTAAGAAGGCAACTATGTACAGGTCAGCCAGAGAGGGAGGGTTGGGTCTGCCTAAGATAGAAACCTATTATCAGGCCACGGGCTTACAGAGAATCATAGAGTGGCACAGAAATAGGGACTCTAAGGCTTGGATTCCAAATAGATTCACATATACTTCACTCCCCCTCTCCGGGAGCTTTATGTTGGATAGCAGGGCAGAATCGACCCCCATGGTTGAAGGCATACCCGCTTTTACACCATGTGTTTGAATTATGGGACACTTTGATAAAGAGATTCCCAGGAATAGCAACATAGTTCACCCATGTCCCCAATTTCCCCGAATGCTGAGCTATTGGGGGGGTAATGTTTGACAGGAATAACCTGAATAACTGGGAGATGGGTTACACGGTTCCCCTATTTAATTTACTCAGTGAGGGCAAACTCAAAAACAGGTCAGACCTTACAGACATCCTAGGTGGAGTTTTTGTTAGGTGGCTAAAATATAACCAAGTTCACCATTTTCTCCATACCCACCCTGTCAAACAGTCACTTACAAGAAATCTCACACCCTTCGAACAGACATGCGCTATGACAAGTTCAGCACATCACACCTTATCGTGGGCTAAGAGACTCCTAGTTAATGCACAGAGCTCGAAACTTCCTGACTATATAGAACGCTGGCATAGGGAATTGAATAAGATTATCACAGAAGCAGAGTGGGTTAAAAATTTTAATAACACAAGAAAATCTTCATCCTCAGCTAGATTTTTAGAGACAAATTACAAACTCCTGACTAGGTGGTACTTGACACCTACCAGACTTAAATGCATTTTCCCTGCCTCGTCGGACCTTTGTTGGAGGGGTTGTGGGGAAAGGGGGACGATGACACACATATGGTGGGCATGTCCTAAATTGTCACCTTTTTGGGAGGGCATGCAGAATATCCTACAAGTCATAATGGGGCGAGGGGATTCCTATCAGCTAGACCCGACAACGGCCCTACTGAACCTGTTACCTAAATGTAAATGTAAATTAAGAACACGACTAATTCAGTTGGCATTGAATTCTGCTAGATCCTTAGTCGCCAGGCTCTGGAAATCTCAAATCTGCCCGACCCTAAAGGACTGGCACTCTCACATGACAGATACCTTGAGAATGGAAGAATACGATTTCTTTAAATCGAATAGGTTAGGTTTCTTCCATGATTTAAAATTCATCTGGGATGAAATCCAAAATTATCTGAGCATAGAAGGGGGGAGCTTTACACAAGTTACAGGAGTGACCTAGGAGGACTGACAGGCCTAGTGTTATCTTAGAGGGGTATGGCTGTCGTGGTCCCACCCCTGCCTGATACTCTAATAATGACCTCTTTAGCTTAGCACTTCTCTCAAAGGTTGATATTTAAATACAAAGTCGAGGGATACCACTAGATGTGTAGAATATATACAAAGTGATCTAAAATTAAGAAATTTCGGTATAGTTTTGTTGTTGTTTGAGTTATGTTTTGTACATTGGTGTCATTGTCAATCACCATCCATTTATATGGAGTGGGGCTACTGTTTTCAAATGGACTTATCACGGACAGTCTAGCTCTACTAGTTCATTTTACTATACGGGAGTACTTTCTCCTTTCTTTTGGAGACTGATGGTTTCTCCCTCTTTTGTTTCTGTTTAAACTTTTGTATCAACAATGACATCCTTTTGTACCATGCTGCTAAATAATGATAATAAAAATGAATAAATAAAAAAAAAAAAAAAAAAAAAAAGTAAATTGGAATGTTGTGTAAAATGACATTCCCTATTTGAATCATGAAAGTTTTTTTTTGGACTTGACTGTCCCTTTAAAGAGCAGAAATCTGCCTTTTTAGGGAACTGGCAGATAAACCCTTTTCCAAGCTATCCTGAAAAAAACTGTAGAATCCTCTGAATTTTAAAAGAATGCCAAGAAAAATATTGGTCTATACACCAAAATATAAAGGCTTTCCAGAGCTTATGGTGAATGTTTCTAGTTCCAAGCTTCTGAGCCTGAATTAAGCTTTCAATCACTGAATCAGAGAAACACCTATGTCTTAGAACTAAACGTTTAATTTCCATACCATCAAGGTCAGACACTTGAGAACCAGATAGAAAGGCAAATATAGGAATTTGAGGCCTAGCCCCAAGGAAAGAGGAAAAAGAAAGCAACTGAAACTCTGTACTAGATTTAGATACTAAACCCTGTAAAGTCACAGTAGGATTACCCAAGATCACTAATGATTTTCCTAGGCTCAGCTTGAACCAACAGATATGCAGATAAACAAGGAAAGTAGTAGAATAACTACTAATAATATGTAAGGGCTTGATCGTGATAAATGTGCCCCTTTCAAGTATTTTTAAAACATTAAACTGCTGTTTGGTAAGATTATACTTTTCTTTTTTGTGAACTGACTATGCACAAGTTTTTTGTATTCAGTGTCCACTACCTTAATGAATGTCACCACTGCGCCATTGCCACCTGAAGGGTTAAATGTACTTTTCAAGGTAAGTCCATACTGTCCTGTGTCAAATCCCATTTTCACTGTTATCCTATCCATTTTGAACAAGGGCATCTCTGCAGGCAAAAAAGGCTTTTAATCTGTTCCCTCTAAAAAACGTGCCAGGTCTTTCATGAGAGCAAAAGTGTCTGTCTGATCCGTGGGGCAAAAAGTTAGTCCCTTATTGAGTACCTCAATCTCTTGTTGGTTTAAATGTTGTGAGAATAAATTAATAACGTTTACCTCCGTCGTATTGGTTTCACTTGAGACCTGGTCCCCACATCTCCTGTGCCCTCGCCCACGTCTGGTCCGCCTCCTCGATCTCTGGCCTCCAGTCTGCGCTCCCCTAAAAAAGAAGCAGAAGTGGAGAGAGAAGTGTCTGTACCTGTCGTCGGTTTGCTTTGTGTCTTCAAGGTCATCATCCATTCTATTCCAGAGCCGTCTGTACTGGAAGTTGCACCACCTTCGGCGTGTCTCTGTGTTCGTTGGTATGTACCCGCCCATCGTGGTCCTCTATTGGCCATCCTTCTGTGGGGTGGTTCCAACGATACACGCTGCCGCCGTTGTCGCCGTTTGGGTATGCCATCCCAAAATTCCAAGGGACCACCAGCGCATCTATCAGAGTGGCCTGTGGATCCCTTGACCTTGAACTGTATCTCGGGAGCTTGGCATTCTGCCAAGATGCCATCAAATCCAGCTCCGGCAACCCCCATTTGAGGGTCAAGCTGGAGAACACCTCCGGGTGGAGCTCCCACTCCCCGGGATGAAAAATCTGTCTGCTCAGAAAATCCGCTTCCAAGTTGTCCACTCATGGAATGTGGATGTCAGATAGACAGCACTTTTGAGCTTCCGCCCACTGAATAATCCGAGCTACTTCCTCCATGGGTAAGGAACTCCGAGTCCCTCCCTGGTGGTTGAGGTTATGTTGTACGACTGGAACCTGATAAATTGGGCTAAAGATGAGGCCAAGCCAACAGAGCACTGAAAATTGCTCTCAACTCTAAGATGTTTATGGGAAGAGCAGACTCCAGAGTTCATGAGCCCTTAACGAGTCCCAGACTGCTCCCCAACCCAGTAAGCTGGCGTCTGTGGTCACAATAACCCAGGAAGGTCTCAAAAAGCATGTTCCCTGAGAGAGATGCTCCTGAGACAGCCACCAAGTGACAGATTCTCTTGTTGACTTATCCAGATCTATCCTCTGAGACAGATCTACATAATCCCTGTTCCATTGTCTGAGCATGCATAACTGCAGATCTCTCAAATGGAACCGAGCGAATGGAATGATGTCCATGGACGCAGCCATCAGACCAATTACCTCCATACATTGAGCCACTGATGGCTGAAGAGAGAGGCAAGAAGAAAGAATCTTGGCTTTTCTGACCTCCGTCAGAAATATCTTCATCCATAAAGACAACAAGATCTCTGTATGAGAGCTTGCTTGTTGTAAAGACGGCGCCTGAACTAGAATGTCATCCAGATAGGGTGCTACAGCAATTCCCCGAGACCAAATTACTACCAAGAGAGCCCTCAGAACCTTTGAGAAAATTCTGGGAGCTGTGGAAAGGAAGAGCTACAAACTGAAAGTGTTAGTCTAGAAAGACAAACCTAAAAAATTTGTGATAATCCTTGTGAATGGGAACATGAAGGTATGCATCCTTCAGATCTATGGTCGTCATGAACGGACCCTCTGGGATCAAAGGAAGAATGGAACGTATAGTTTCCATCTTGAAGGACGGTACTTTGAGAAACTTGTTTAGACACTTTGGGCTCTATTTAACAAGCTCTGTATGGAGCTTGATGGCCCCTGTCACAAAGACCGCTGCTCCATAACCCGTCCGCCTGCTCTTAGCAGGAGGACACACATCGCCACAATACATCCCGATCGAGTATGATCGGGTTGATTGACACCCCCCTGCTGGCGGCCCATTGGCCGCGAGTCTGCAGGGGGCGGCGTTGCACCAGCAGCTCTTGTGAGCTGCTGGTGCAATGCTGAATACGGCAAGCGTATTGCTTGCCGTATTCAGCGAGGTCTGGCGGACCTGATCCGCAGTGTCGGATCAGGTCCGCCAGACCTTGATAAATATGCCCCTTCAAGTTTAGAATCGGTCAGAAAGTTCCCTCTTTTTTGGGAACCACAGATTGGAATAAAAACCTAGACCTTGTTCCTGAACGGGAACTATCACTCCTAGGTCAGACAGGTCCTGAACACATTTCAAGAACGCCTCTCTTTTTATCTGGTCTGCAAATAATCTTGAGAGGTGGAACCTGCCCCTGGGAGAAAAAGTCTTAAACTCTAACGTGTAACCCTGGGATACGATATCTACAGCCCAAGAGTCTGAGACATCTTGTATCCAAGCTTGAGAGAACTGAGAAAGTCTGCCCCCCACTTGATCCGATCCCGGATTGGGGACAACCCCTTAATGCTGATTAGGAATCAGCTGCAGGTTTCTTAGAATGCTTCCCCTTGTTCCAAGACTGTTTGGACTTTTCCTGCTTAGAAGAGGAAGGCTTACCTCTGAAGTTATGAAAGGAACGAAAATTACTCTGACGACCTTTCGGTCTATTTTTCTTATCTTGCGGCAAAAAAGACCCTTTACCACCCGTAATATTGGAAATAATTTCTGCCAGACCAGGCCCAAACAAGGTTGTAAGGGATTGCCTTGGACTTAGATGAAAAAATCCGCTGACCAGATATTTTGGCTCCCAACTTAATGACCTGTAACGAAGCGTCAGTAATAAAGGAATTGGCTAACTTAAGAGACTTAATCCGGTCTTGGATCTCCTCCAAAGAAGTCTCTGCTTTAAGAGACTCAGACAATGCATCGAACCAATAGGCTGCCGCACTTGTCACAGTGGCAATACACACTACAGGTTGCCATTGGAGACCCTGATAAACATACATCTTTTTCAAAAAAGCCTCTAGCTTTTTATGTATTGGATCCTTAAAAGAGCAGCTATCCTCTATAGGAATAGTAGTTCTCTTAGCAAGAGTAGAAATCACCCTTTCCACCTTGGGCACCGTCTGCCATGACTCTTTAATGGAGTCAACCACTGGGAACATCTTTTTAAACACCGGTGAAGGAGAAAAATGGATCCCAGGTCTTTCCCATTCCTGTGCAATAATCTACTTAGCATGGTCTGGCACAGCAAACACCTCCATAGAGGAAGGAACATCAAAGTATCTATTAAGTTTACTAGATTTTTTAGGGTTGACAACAATAGGATTATCGGAGTCCTCCAGAGTAACCAAAACCTCCTTTAACAAAGCACAGAGGTGTTCAAGCTTAAATCTGAAGGATACCACTTCAGCATCAGAAGAAGGATTTACACTGTACAAATCTGAAATTTCACCCTCAGATACCGATGTATCCTCTTAAGACTTATGAGAAAGATCAACTTGGTTAGTCAGAACTGGATCATAAACCTTACTATCTGAATCTCTAAATATCCTCTTGCCTCTTCCCTGTAGCATGGGAATGCTAATGCCTCAAATACCACAGAAGATACCTGGGCAGCAATCTCTGCTCGCAAATAAACTCCTCCAGGAGATTGAGAGGAACTGCAGGGCACTGCCTGTGACACCGTTAAGGCTTGGGACATTTGAGGAGAAAGCTGTGGCGTTGCCTGAACAGCATCAACCTGAGAGAATGGTGGCTCAGAATAAAAAATATTTTCTTTATACATTAATGTCCTCTCAATACATGAGGAACAAAAAGGCAAAAGCTTGCATACAACAGAAGGCATAGACTCTTGTTCTATTTTGTAGCAATTTTTTTTTCTTTTTCCTTATACCTTTAAGAAACAATCGAAAAAAAACAAGCAGAGTCCTCTAACAGGGTTATGCAAAAAAATGTTTCAAAAGGAAA
The DNA here is from genome assembly GCF_027579735.1 of Bombina bombina. Taxonomy (NCBI): domain Eukaryota; kingdom Metazoa; phylum Chordata; class Amphibia; order Anura; family Bombinatoridae; genus Bombina; species Bombina bombina. The sequence continues at coordinate 42,610,226 of NC_069500.1, read as the reverse complement.
CCCAATTTCTTTTCCCTCCGTTCAGGGATAAACAAAGTGAAAGATAAACAAGAATAAAAGTTCACTTGTAGCATTGCAAACAGAAACACAGTCTTAAATTCTAACACCCCCAGAGTAAAAAGACGCCACAGAAACACCTCTATACCTCAGCTGTATAGCTGAAGCACCTACCTGCTCCTACCCACCAGGGTAGATACAGCCACCGGAGAAACTGCTTTAACAATTCCGGACTCCTTATGATCCTCTGATCAGAGGATGTCAGACTACCAACTCTAAGCTGCGCCACTAATTTGAAAAGTGCGTGTTTTGAGCCGCAACTTCAGTCACTGCAAGGATCCAACTTCAATTAAAGACATAGGTGATCCTCACCCGGTAAAAACAAAAGTAACAACTGCAGCTAAAAATAAAAAACTGAACTACCAATGTTCTCTCTATTGTCACGGCCATGGTGCCTGCTTACTGCCATTAGAAAGTCCTGATTATAACAGGACGAAGCCCCCAAATTAAAGCATTATGATCTTTTTAGTGCTATAATTCAGACATGTATCTTTTACAAAAAATGGCACTTACCTGCACCTCTAGCTGCCTGACAGGAGGACAGCTCACTCAGCATGAAAGGAAGCCACTCCTCACAGAGGCCTGTGGAGAAAAGAAAGAAGATAGATTAAACCTACTCTGGCTTTCTGCAGCGCTGCGGAATCTGTTGGCGCTCTACAAATAACCGATAATAATAATAATAATTCTGTACTAGGGCAGCAACACATTAGGAAAACACAGTGAGGCCCACCCCACAAGTTCCTAACTGCTTAAAAGCCACCACTGCCCTACATAAGAGACTAGCGTGGAGATATGGCTAAACCCAATCCTGAAAAAAAGAAAAGATCAGAGCAAACCTACTCTGGTTTTTAAAATAATAAAATCTTGATTGAAGTTTATCAGACACCAAAACTTTTCCTCCTCCTTGCACCGAAGGCAAAAAGAATGACTGGGGATTGTGGGAAGGGAAGTGACATTTAACAGCTTTGCTGGGGTGCTCTTTGCCTCCTCCTGCTGGCCAGGAGTGGTATTCCAAACAGTAATTGATGATTCCGTGGACTCGCCATATCTTAGGAAAGAAATATAGCATTGGGACAGGAGAGGAAAAACTGACTGTCTTAGGAAAACAGTGACAAATGTCAAGTCGCTAAAATTGCAATATCCATTAATATAACATCAATTAAGAGATAACCTGTGCAACAAAAATGAGTTGTGACATGAGACAGTCCAATATAAACTTAACTTAAATTACAACAAAAATATCAGGTACTGAATGACACGAAATTAAAGATGTTACAAAGATATTAAAATTCTGTATCATGTCAGGATCATTATCTTGGATTTGCTTCCATGTAAAAAAAAAAAAAAAGAAAAGAAAAAAAAAAAAGATATGCTGCATAGTCTTCCAAGTCTTCAATTATTTAGAGCAAAGTGTTTGGCGCAATTTATATTTTTCTTCAGGGATGCAAAGTTAAATACCTTTAATTTGTTGTAATTATTTCAAATTTGCAAGTTAATTATGGCTGATCATTAAATAACAAAAAGGACTATTGTCTCCATAGAGCTTTACCTTCCACCCTTTACATTACTTAAGCTAGATTTTAGTATGCATGAATTAACGTTCTAAATAATCACACTGTTTGAGTAAATGGCTCTGGAAAATGAGCACTGATCCTCTGGAAAACATTAATGGACGTTAGAAAGGCCAGGGGGAGCGATGTTACTTACATTCTAAGACTTTCTAATGGTGTCTTATTTACGAATCTTTTACGCAATGCTCAGAGTACAAAACGCATTAAGCCCTCTTTAAAGAGGAACCGTCACTTCCTGAAGACCATAAAAACAAATGCCTATTTAGAGACAACTAAAGTCAAGTTAAAGAAAAAAAAAGAAAGAAAAAAAACTTCCATGAAATTAAACTAAATTAAGATGCTCTGTCTGATGAATCAATCTTGTATAGTGGTGGCTTGGGAACTGCAAGAGAGTAAAAAAACTATCTACGTGCCTGATATATACTTTAAAGTTAACAAAGGACCAAGAAAACTTCAGACATTTGTAGAGTGCCACAAGTTACTAGGATTTAGCAGAAACTTTGGAGAAAGATTTCCTTGATGACCAGCATAAATTTTAAAAAGACATCAGTGTACAGATGTACCGCTGGCAAAAGTGGCGACGGCATCTTGCAGTATATCACACAATATTACAGAGCTGGCACAGTTTTATGACAGAGCTTTCAAAATACATCACAATAAAACATATGACAGAAAAAGTGGCATGTGAAGACGTATGTACACATAAGACAAGGCAAGCTATTCCTGGGACGGGAATTAAACTAAATAACTTGTCATCCTTCATAGGGCTTGTGCAGCTGTCACACTTTACAAATGTATTCTCTGCCGCATTCACTTGCAGTCTGATGTGTCTACTAGTCTAGGCCAGGAAAGGTTGCGCTTTTTCTTAGTATTTTATTATTTGTAGAGAATAGACAACATCTTTAAGCATTCACACTTATAGGGACATAAAGTGCAAAAAGATAATGCTCTAATGCAGAGGGGTTAAACGCATTGCTAAAATAGCTTCAGAGGAGCAATGCACTACTGGGACCTAGTGACACACATCGGGCAAGCCAATGACAAGAGGCATATATGTGTAGCCACAAATATCCAGCTAGCTCCCAGTAGTGCATTCCTGCTGTAAAACTTACATTAAAGGAACAGTGTACTGTAATTTTTTTTCTCCCTTTTTTTTCCCAATGATCCATATTACCAGCTGGAGCTTATTACCTTTACCTTTATTTTGTCACTGGAAACAGATGTTTTTGCCTTTTGTATACCCACCTATACTGGTCAGGGCCAGTGCTACAATAAAGGCAGACTAAGCGACCACCTTAGGGTGCCCCTCTGGGGGGGGGAGTGCTTTGGTCGATGCAAATTTGGTGCATTGCATAGATTATTTTTTTATGTGAATTTTAATTTTTTTGCTGCATAAATTGGGCTCCATTGTAGCGGCCATATGTGGTGGCATAACGGCGAGAATAGTGGGCTCCCATGAAACAGAGAGTGCAGGTCAGCCATAACAGCTGGAAGCATTTGGCTTGAAATGTCCATGGCCGTTTCTAGGGGCAGGCAGACCGGGCAGTAGCCCAGGGTGCAATAGGGAATTTATTTTGATTGTGTTAAAGTGGCAGTGCTTGCTTGCTTTATAAACTACTGGTATAGGTAAGATATACAGATCACAAGCATATACATTAAAAATATATATATCTATATTTGAAAGGAAGCTGTTATGTTAATTGGTTGCATTGGATGTCAACTTAGAGCTAAAACTAAAAAGGAGAGGAATCACCCTGAGGAAAGCTCCTATCTCACTGCTCTGTGTCACTAAAGAGGTGATGTTTTATGCATATGACATATTAGTCTTTACATAATGATATGCAAGAGTGTTTTCTTTTTACTTAGCTAATTAAAAAAGGTGCTTAATAAAAATTGGGTTTCCTCATACTAAGGAACAGGTTTTCTGTTAAGGACTGTTGAATAAAAAAAAAAAATCTTTTTGACATTCTTTTTTTTTGTATTTATTTACTTATTGTTTACAAATGCTTAATAGTGATGGGTGTGTGTATGTGTCATTTATAATGACAATGGCATATTCTCACAAACTCACCTGTGAGTGTGTGTGCCTATTACTGCCTGAGTGTGTGTGTGTGTGTCTATTACTGCCTTAGTGTGCATGTCTCTGTCTATTACTGACTGTGTGTGTGCACGTCTCTGTCTATTACTGCCAGTGTGAGTGCATGTCTCTGTCTATTACTGCCTTTGTGTGTATGTATGACTATTCCTGCCTGTGTGTGTCCATGTCTCTGTTTATTACTGCCTGTGAGTGCATGTCTCTGTCTATTCTTGCCTGTGTGTGCACGTCTCTGTCTATTACTGCCTGTGAGTGCATATCTCTGTCTATTACTGCATGTATTATGTGTATGTATCTGCCTATTCCTGCCTTGTTTGTTACTGTCTATTTGTGCATGTCTCTGTCTGTTACTACCTGAGTGTGCATGTATCTGCCTATTATTGCCTGTGTGTGCATGTCTCTGTCTATTACTGCCTGTGAGTGCATATCTCTGTCTATTACTGCATGTATTATGTGTATGTATCTGCCTATTCCTGCCTTGTTTGTTACTGTCTATTTGTGCATGTCTCTGTCTGTTACTACCTGAGTGTGCATGTCTCTGCCTATTATTGCCTGTGTGTGCGCATAACTCTGTCTATTACTGCCTGTGTGTGTGCATGTCTCTGTCTATTACTGCCTGTGTGTGTGTGCATGTCTCTGTCTATTACTGCCTGTGTGTGCATGTATCTGTCTCTTACTGCCTGTAAGTGTGCATGTATCTATCTATTACTGACTGTGTGTGCGCATATCTCTGTCTATTACTGCCTGTGTATGCATGTATCTGCCTATTCCTGCCTGTGTGTGTGCATGTCTCTGTCTATTACTGCCTGTGTGTGTGTGCATGTTTCTGTCTGTTACTGCCTGTGTGTGTGCATGTCTCTGTCTATTCTTGCCTGTGTGTGTCCATGTCTCTGTCTATTACTGCATTTGTCTGTATGTATCTGCCTATTCCTGCCTGTGTGTGTGTATGTATCTCATTATTGTCTGTGTGTGTATGTCTGTGTCTATTACTGCCTGTGTGTGTGCATGTCTCTGTCTCTTACTGCCTGTGAGTGTGCATGTATCTATCTATTACTGTCTGTGTGTGCATGTATCTGCCTATTCCTGCCTGTGTGTGCATGTCTCTGTCTATTCTTGCCTGTGTGTGTCCATGTCTCTGTCTAATACTGCATTTGTCTGTATGTATCTGCCTATTCCTGCCTGTGTGTGTGTATGTATCTCCTTATTATTGTCTGTGTGTGCATGTCTGTGTCTATTACTGCCTGTGAGTGTGCATGTCTGTGTCTATTACTGCCTGTGAGTGTGCATGTATCTATCTATTACTGCCTGTGTGTGCATGTATCTGCCTATTCCTGCCTGTGTGTGTATGTATCTCATTATTGTCTGTGTGTGCATGTCTCTGTCTATTACTGCCTGTGAGTGTGCATGTATCTGCCTATTACTGCCTGTGTGTGTGCATGTCTCTGCCTATTACTGCCTGCGAGTGTGCATGTATCTATTACTGCCTGTGTGTGCATGTATCTGCCTATTCCTGCCTGTGTGTGCGCATGTCTCTGCCTATTACTGCCTGTGAGTGTGCAGGTATCTATTACTGCCTGTGTGTGCATGTATCTGCCTATTCCTGCCTGTGTGTGCGCATGTCTCTGCCTATTACTGCCTGTGAGTGTGCATGTATCTATTACTGCCTGTGTGTGCATGTATCTGCCTATTCCTGCCTGTGTGTGCGCATGTCTCTGTCTATTACTGCCTTTGTGTGCATGTCTCTGTCTATTACTGCCTTTGTGTGCATGTCTCTGTCTATTACTGCCTTTGTGTGCATGTCTCTGTCTATTACTGCCTGTGAGTGTGCATGTATCTATCTATTACTGCCTGTGTGTGCATGTATCTGCCTATTCCTGCCTGTGTGTGCGCATGTCTCTGTCTATTACTGCCTTTGTGTGTGTGCATGTCTCTGTCTGTTACTGCCTGTGTGTGCATGTGTCTGTCTATTACTGCCTGTGTGTGTGTGCATGTCTCTGTCTGTTACTGCCTGTGTGTGTGCATGTCTCTGTCTATTCTTGCCTGTGTGTGTCCATGTCTCTGTCTATTACTGCATTTGTGTGAATGTATCTGCCTATTCCTGCCTGTGTGTGCATGTCTCTGTCTATTCTTGCCTGTGTGTGTCCATGTCTCTGTCTATTACTGCATTTGTCTGTATGTATCTGCCTATTCCTGCCTGTGTGTGTATGTATCTCATTATTGTCTGTGTGTGCATGTCTCTGTCTATTACTGCCTGTGAGTGTGCATGTATCTATTACTGCCTGTGTGTGCATGTATCTGCCTATTCCTGCCTGTGTGTGTGCATGTCTCTGCCTATTACTGCCTGTGAGTGTGCATGTATCTGCCTATTCCTGCCTGTGTGTGCGCATGTCTCTACCTATTACTGCCTTTGTGTGCATGTCTCTGTCTATTACTGCCTGTGAGTTTGCATGTATCTATTACTGCCTGTGTGTGCATGTATCTGCCTATTCCTGCCTGTGTGTGCATGTCTCTGTCTATTACTGCCTGTGTGTGCATGTCTCTGCCTATTCCTGCATTTTTGTGTGCATGTCTCTGTCTATAACTGCCTGTGTGTGCACGTCTCTGTCTGTTACTGCCTGTGTGTGTCCATGTCTCTGTCTATTACTGCATTTGTGTGTATGTATCTGCCTATTCCTGCCTGTGTGTGTATGTATCTCCTTATTATTGTCTGTGTGTGCATGTCTGTGTGTGTGCATGTGTCTGTCTATTACTGCCTGTGTGTGTGCGCATGTCTGTCTCTTACTGCCTGTGTGTGCATGTATCTGCCTATTACTGCCCGTGTGTGTGCATGTGTGTCTATTACTGCCTGTGTGTGTGCACATGTCTCTGTCTCTGCCTGTGTGTGTGTGCATGTATCTATCTATTACTGCCCGTGTGTGCATGTATCTGCGTATTCCTGCCTGTGTGTGTGCATGTCTCTGCCTATTACTGCCTGTGTGTGTGCGCATGTTTCTTTCTATTACTGCCTGTGTGTGCATGTCTCTGCCTATTCCTGCCTGTGAGTGCATGTCTGTCTATTACTGCCTGTGAGTGCATGTCTCTGTCTATTACTGCCTGTGAGTGCATGTCTCTGTCTATTACTGCCTGTGAGTGCATGTCTCTGTCTATTACTGCCTGTGAGTGCATGTCTCTGTCTATTACTGCCTGTGAGTGCATGTCTCTGTCTATTACTGCCTGTGAGTGCATGTCTCTGTCTATTACTGCCTGTGAGTGCATGTCTCTGTCTAATACTACCTGTCTGTGCATGTATCTGCCTATTATTGCCTGCGTGTGCATGTATCTGACTATTCCTGCCTGTGTGTTCATGTCTCTGTCTATTCCTGCCTGTGTGTGCATGTCTCTGTCTATTCCTGCCTGTGTGTGCATGTCTCTGTCTATTCCTGCCTGTGTGTGCATGTCTCTGTTTATTACTGCCTGTGTGTGCATGTCTCTGTCTATTCCTGCCTGTGTGTGCATGTCTCTGTCTATTCCTGCCTGTGTGTGCATGTCTCTGTCTATTCCTGCCTGTGTGTGTGTGCATGTCTCTTTCTATTACTGCCTGTGTGTGTGCACGTCTCTGTCTATTACTGCCCGTGTGTGTGCACGTCTCTGTCTATTACTGCCTTTGTGTTTATGTATCTGCGTATTCCTGCTTGTGTGTGTGCATGTCTCTGCCTATTACTGCCTGTGTGTGTGCGCATGTCTCTGCCTATTACTGCCTGTGTGTGTGCGCATGTCTCTTTCTATTACTGCCTGTGTGTGTGCATGTCTCTGTCTATTACTGCCTGTGTGTGCATGTCTCTGCCTATTCCTGCCTGTGTTGTGTGCATGTCTCTGTTTATTACTGCCTTTGTGTTTATGTATCTGCGTATTCCTGCTTGTGTGTGTGCATGTCTCTGCCTATTACTGCCTGTGTGTGTGCGCATGTCTCTGCCTATTACTGCCTGTGTGTGTGCGCATGTCTCTTTCTATTACTGCCTGTGTGTGTGCATGTCTCTGTCTATTACTGCCTGTGTGTGCATGTCTCTGCCTATTCCTGCCTGTGTTGTGTGCATGTCTCTGTTTATTACTGCCTGTGAGGACGTCTCTGTCTATTACTGCCTGTGAGGGCATTTCTCTGCCTAATACTACCTGTGTGTGCATGTATCTGTCTATTCCTGCCTGTGTGTGCATGTCTCTGTTTATTACTGCCTGTGAGGACGTCTCTGTCTATTACTGCCTGTGAGGACGTCTCTGTCTATTACTGCCTGTGAGGGCATTTCTCTGCCTAATACTACCTGTGTGTGCATGTATATGCCTATTACTGCCTGTGTGTGCATGTCTCTGTCTAATACTACCTGTGTGTGAATGTATATCTTTTACTGTCTGTGAGTGCATGTCTCTGTCTATTACTGTCTGTGTGTGCATGTCTCTGTCTATTACTGTCTGTGTGTGCATGTCTCTGTCTATTACTTCCTGTGAGTGCATGTCTGTCTATTACTTCCTGTGAGTGCATGTCTCTGTCTATTACTGTCTGTGAGGACGTCTCTGTCTATTACTGCCTGTGAGGGCATTTCTCTGCCTAATACTACCTGTGTGTGCATGTATATGCCTATTACTGCCTGTGTGTGCATGTCTCTGTCTAATACTACCTGTGTGTGAATGTATGTCTTTTACTGTCTGTGAGTGCATGTCTCTGTCTATTACTTCCTGTGAGTGCATGTCTCTGTCTAATACTACCTGTCTGTGCATGTATCTGCCTATTATTGCCTGTGTGTGCATATATCGGACTATTCCTGCCTGTGTGTGCATGTCTCTGTCTATTACTGCCTGTGTGTGCATGTATCTGCCTATTCCTGCCTGTGTGTGCATGTATCTGCCTATTCCTGCCTGTGTGTGCATGTATCTGCCTATTCCTGCCTGTGTGTGCATGTATCTGCCTATTCCTGCCTGTGTGTGCATGTATCTGCCTATTCCTGCCTGTGTGTGCATGTGTCTGCCTATTCCTGCCTGTGAGGGCATGTCTCTGTCTATTACTGCCTGTGTGTGTATGTCTCTGTCTATTACTGCCTGTGTGTGCATGTATCTGCCTATTCCTGCGTGTGTGGTGGCATGTATCTGCCTATTCCTGCCTGTGTGTGCATGCATGTATCTGCCTATTCCTGCCTGTGTGTGCATGTATCTGCCTATTCCTGCCAGTGAGGGCATGTCTCTGTCTATTCCTGCCTGTGAGGGCATGTCTCTGTCTATTCCTGCCTGTGAGGGCATGTCTCTGTCTATTCCTGCCTGTGAGGGCATGTCTCTGTCTATTCCTGCCTGTGAGGGCATGTCTCTGTCTATTACTGTCTGTGAGTGCATGTCTCTGTCTATTACTGTCTGTGAGTGCATGTCTCTGTCTATTACTGTCTGTGAGTGCATGTCTCTGTCTATTACTGTCTGTGTGTTTATGTCTCTGTCTATTAATGTGTGAGTGCATATCTCTGTCTATTACTGTCTGTGTGTGAATGTCTCTGTCTATTACTGCCTGTGTTTATAGTATATTTGAAAAATAAACAGCCATTACAGTTCTTTATCAAATAATTTATGTGCAAAAATCTCAGACTTTAATAGCGAATTTTGTAAAAAAAAATTGTTATAACTTTTCTGAATAATTGTAATAGCCCCCTAAATATGTTACAAATACACCCAGTGACATATTGCATTCCTTTAGAAAATCTTACCTGATGGCTTTTCTGCAAATTTCAACTTTAAAGTCTTTTGGAAGTTTTGTAGATACATTTTGGATAAGAATTTAACCTCTTAGTGACCAGAGCACTTTTCCATTTTCTGACCGTTTGGGACCAAGGCTATTTTTACATTTCTGCTGTGTTTGTGTTTAGCTGTAATTTTCCTCTTACTCATTTACTGTACCCACACACATTGTATACCATTTTTCTTGCCATTAAATGTACTTTCTAAAGGTACCATTATTTTCATCATATCTTATAATTTACTATAACAAAATTATAAAATATGAGGAAAAAAAATGAAAAAAAAACACACTTTTTCTAACTTTGACCCCCAAAATCTGTTACACATCTACAATCACCAAAAAATTCCATGCTAAATAGTTTCTGAATTTTGTCCCGAGTTTAGAAATACCCAATGTTTACATGTTCATTGCTTTTTTTGCAATTTATAGGGCCATAAATACAAGTAGCACTTTGCTATTTCCAAACCATTTTTTTTTCTCAAAATTAGCGATAGTTACATTGGAACACTGATAACTTTTTGGAATCCCTAAATATACCTTGATATGTATATATATATATATATATTTTTTTTTTTAGAAGACATCTCAAAGTATTGATCTAGGCCCATTTTGGTATATTTCATGCCACCATTTTGCCGCCAAATTGCGATCAAATTAAAAAAATCGTTCACTTTTTCACAATTTTTAGGATTCTCACTGAAATTATTTACAAACAACTTGTGCAATTATGGCATAAATGGTTGCAAATGGTTTGTTTAGAAATAGCAGACATATATGGCTTTAGCGTTGCTTCTTGGTAATTAGAAGGCCACTGCGCACCATACGTGTATTATGCGCAGCAGTGAAGGGGTTAATTAGGGAGCATGTAGGGTGCTTCTAGGGTTAATGTTAGCTTTAGTGTAGTGTCGTAGACAACCCCAAGTATTGATCTAGGCCCATCTTGGTATATTTCATGCCACCATTTCACCACCAAATGCGATCAAATTAAAAAAAAAGTTAAATTTTTCACAATTTTAGGTTTCTCACTGAAATTATTTACAAACAGCTTGTGCTATTATGGCACAACTGATTGTAAATGCTTCTCTGGGATCCCCTTTGTTCAGAAATAGCAGACGATATGGCTTTGACGTTGTTTTTTGGCAACTAGAAGGCCACTAAATGCCGCTGCAAATCACACGTGTATTATGTCTAGCAGTGAATGGGTTAATTAGGTAGCTTGCAGGGTTAATTTTAGCTTAAGTGTAGAGATCAGCCTCCCACCTGACACATCACACCCCCTGATCCCTCCCAAACAGCTCCCTTCACTCCCCCACCCCACAAATGTCCCGACCATCGTAAGTACTGGCAGAAAGTCTGCCAGTACTAAAATAAAAGGTTTTTTTTTTTTTTTTTTTAATTCTGCTGTGTAGGATCCCCCCTTAGCCCCCAACCTCCCTAGATCCCCCCCCCCAAACAGCTCTCTAACCCTCCCCCTCTACCTTATTGAGAGCCATCTTGGGTACTGGCAGCTGTCTGCCAGTACCCAGTTTACAATAAAATAGTTTTTTTTTTTATATTTTTTTACTTTTTTCTTTCCCCCCCAAAGACCAACCCCCAACTCAATCCCAGATCCCTTAGATCTTTTAGATTCCCAATTCCCACCACCTTTTCTCCCACTTAATATAACACCATTTTCCATAGTGTAGTGGTTCCCACCCGCTCCCGCCCCGTGCAGGCAAACCGCCCGCCACCCCCCGCTCCGTGCACGCACCCCCGGCGACCCTGCCCCCCTCTTCATGCTAGATCCCATCAATGGCCGCCCACCCGCCTCCCACCAACGATCACGGCCATCATTGTCCGATGCAGAGAGGGCCACAGAGGACACGTGAGCAGCCGGGAATAGAAACTGCGCCACACATACTGGTCGCGAAAACAAACAAACTGCTGCATAAGCTTTAAAAACCGTTTGTTTCCACGGCTGTATAAGCTAATAAAACGGTTAGCTCCCTCTGCTGGTGAGAATTTAAAACCAGCAACTCCCAAATATCTTTCAATATAACATTAATAAGCCACATATACAGCAAAGAATAAGGAGATTAACCCCTAAAGTCTTTCATACTCATACCTAAAGTGCCAACTCATTTTTGTCCCTTTTGACCCAATAAAAATCTGCACCAAACCAGTGGCGGTTCTAGACAAATTTTACTGGGGGGCCAAGGTGGGGCCAGGGTTTAATTAGGGGGGCACATTAAGAAAACAGAAACAAATGATATATATATATATATATATATATATATATATATATGTGTGTGTATAAATGTATATATATTTATAATGTGTGTGTATATACATTATACATATATATATATATATATACATATACATACACACACACATATATATATATATATATATATATATATACACATACATACACACAAATCCATACACATAAACACACACACATACATATATATATTTACTTCACTTTGTTAACCCCACACTTTGACTAGACAGCGTTTCAGGGACAGGGAAGCAGATAAATAGCCTTGATCTTGTCCGGTATTTTTCAGTCAGCTCAGTGGCCAGCTCAGGGGGGGGGCTACAGGAGGGGCCAGGGACATTTTTACAGGGGCACTGGCCCCTGTGTAGAACCGCCCCTGACCAACACTGTACCCCATGACAGTAGGTAACTCTGTCCCATAATGAGATCCACTGGAGGTTTAACCTTTTGAGTGCTGTCCTTTCTAACCTAGAAAGGAAGAGACACTTACCTGTGGATCGGGCTGCAGAGGAGAAAGCAGCTACATAGGTGTGGCAGGTACTGCGCTCCCTGTCATAAACCTGTTGTAAGAGAAAGATCGGAGTCACCAACCCTGGCTTTCAACAAAAGGGTCGCAAAATTGTTAGAAGTAAAGTAAGGATTATCTAACCACCTTCTTACTGCTAAAAGCCACCACTACTCTTACTCAAGAGATTGACGTGGACACAGCTAGACCCCAGTCCTTGCTTGCAGGGAAAAATACCCATAAAAGGACAATTTATCTTCAGACAACGACTTTGCACAACCTCCATTGACAGAGGCAAAGAGAATAACTGGGGATTCTGGGTAAGATAAGTTACATTTAACAGCTTTGCTGGGGTGCTCTTTGCCTTCTCCTGCTGGCCAGGAGTTAAATATCCCACAAGTAATAGGAATGACGTTGTGGACTCTCCATGTCTTAGAAAAGAAATATATATATATTTTTTTTAGGTCCCTTTAACTACAGTTACTAATCATTAGCATGGCTTATGCCTCTGCTTTGTCTACTGCATTTATCTTAAAACATATCCATGGGGGTCATGTTTATAGAAGGTAATTTGTAATCGCTATTAACACAAGGCAGCCTTGAGTTGCGCTGTGCACTGAACAATTACAGCCTCATATACATATACTCTGGGGAAAGCGTTTAGCATTCTCTTGTATTTACAGCGCACATGCCTGAGGGATTTATGGGAAGCCTGGCTAAAGTTTGATATGAAAATGACACCTTAGAGACAGTAAACGTGCTTAGTTATCATATGTAAAAGCATTGTTTTATCTCGTCAGGGATGGGGTAAATGTTGTAAAGGGGAATGCCGATTAAAATATACATTAACAGGTACAGTACATCCACAAGACCTTCATGATGAATACGAAGCTTAAAGGGGTAGTTTATATATATATATCCATACAAAACACGAAAGGGGACAGCACTCTCAAGCCGGACTGGGTACACATCACATGACCCTGCAACATGCACAGCCCTGGGTGCAAAAACAGCACTCTCAAGAAGCTGCACCGTCCACAGAGCCACAGGCAGTTAACCCCAATCAGGTCTGGGTGCACGTCCCAAATGGGTAAATTACAAAAAATATATACGATAATATAGCACACAGAAAAAGTCCAGCACTCACTTACAAGCTCACAACTAAGATAAAAAGTAACAATGGAAGACTTAGTTACCGCATCTGGCCAAATGGGACAAGCCCAGGTACCACGTCAAGGTCTCTTCCAAAACCTGGGTCCCTAAACAGCCACACAATGCACAATGGACTTTTTCTGTTTGCTATATTATCGTATATATTTTTTGTAATTTACCCATTTGGGACGTGCACCCAGACCTGACTGGGGTTAACTGCCTGTGGCTCTGTGGATGGTGCAGCTTCCTGAAAGTGCTGTTTTTGCACCCAGGGCTGTGCATGTTGCAGGGTCATGGGATGTGGTACCCGGTCCGGCCTGAGAGTGCTGTCCCCTTTTGTGTTTTGTATGTGTCTAGGGAGATTACATAAGCCCACGCACCCTTCATTTTTTCCCAGTTTGTTTGACTGTGAGCCTGCATTGTGTGGCTGTTTAGGGACCCAGGTTTTGGAAGAGACCTTGACGAGGTACCTGGGCTTGTCCGATTTGGCCAGATGCGGTAACTAACTCTTCCATTGTTACTTTTTATCTTAGTTGTGAGCTTGTGAGTGAGTGCTGGACTTTTTCTGTGTGCTATATTATTGTATATATATATATATATATATATATATATATATATATATATATATATATATATATATATATGTATGTATGTATGTATGTATGTATGTATGTATGTATGTATGTATCTATCTATCTATCTATCTATCTCCTTTACCTTTATATTGGCATTTGAAATGATTTTGCCAGTATCCCTACCTATACTGAAAGTTTATATACTTTCCCAGTGTGGGTTAGGAGAGAGAAGCAATAAAATGTTAATTTTCAATTGTTCTCTCTATTGGAATTTGGTATACAGAAAGAGAGAATATAAAGAAGCATGTGTGTGTACAGGAAAGTGATAAAATAAGGAATATGATTTCCCTGTAAGCTCAGCACATTTTAATGGGATGTGGTTTCAAAGAACAAAACTAGCTATTTCATGTACAAAAATAAACCTAATGAGGCAATTTCTCATACATTTTAAACTCTGCAGCTGGTATAACAAGTCATTTGAAACTCATTAAGGGAAAACCAATATTACAGTATACTGTCCATTTACAGTTCCCAGCCTGTTTTGAATAATTAAGTGTGAAGTATCTCCCCTCCAGATGCGTCAACCTTTTTTCCTTGCTTGTTTTTTTTTATCTTGTGCATGGGCGGTACAGACAATCAGTCATTTCAGCAGTGCACACTCTAGCAGTGAAATTTACTTTTAGGGTTTGATTTATCAAAGGCTTTTGCCAGCCTTCGCACCCCTACGACTGTAGGTTCTCACAAGAGAACCTGTAGTCCGTATTTATCAAGCAGCGGTCATCAGAACGCTGCTTCCCTAAGGTCTTCTCCACCACTCAGGTGGGGAATTTCAATCTCCCCGGTCTCTTCTGACGAGGGAGATTGACAGCTCTTGCCCGAGCGTGATTGGCTGTGTGTGGGCAGGGGGCGGTGTTGAACAAGAGTGCAAAATAGCGTTTTTGTGCAATTCTGAATTCCGGCAGCTGAATTCAGCTCACCAGAGGCAAGCTGCGGGGGGTGGGGGGGGGGCAGGGGCACATATGTATGCCCCTATCTGCCGTAGCTTGATAAATCGACCCCTTAAAAGGGACAGTCTACACTAGAATTTATACTGTTTAAAAAGATAATCCCTATATTACCCATTCCCCAGTTTGCATAACCAACACAGTTATATAAATACACTTTTTACCTCTGTGATTACCTTGTATCTAACTGCCCCTTTATTTCAGTTCTTTTGACAGGCATCCATTTTAGCCAATCAGAGCTGGCACACCTGAACTCCACGTGCGTGAGGACAGTGTTATCTATATGACGCACAGGAACACCCTCTAGTTATAAAAAACAGTCAAAATGCCCTGAGAAAAGAGGCGGCCTTCAAGGGCTTAGAATTTAGCATATGAACCTCCTAGGTTTAGCTTTAAACTAAAAATACCAAGAGAACAAAGCAAAATTGATGATAAAAGTATATTGGAAAATTGTTTAAAATGACATTCTCTATCTGAATCATGAAAGTTTATTTTGGACTAGACTGTCCCTTTAATCACATCTAATTGGATTTATGTCTTGTCCACAAGAACAACAGGAAAAAATGGCAAAAAGAGAAGTGGCCAGCAGAGCGGGGTAAGGACAGAGGGGTGCGACAATATGCTTCATTCTCTTAATAGTCTGGGCGCTTTCATCACCTGCCCATTCCAGTTTTTCAAATAAGGTAATTGTGAGTTTACTGCCCCTTTACTTAGATAATATTTACACAATGTAAACAGAATCTGACAGTCTGATTATTGCAAAGAAATGTAGACTGAGACTTTGTTACAAGAATGTCAAACTTTGTTAGGACAAAAAGGAACATCAACCTTAAAAAAATCCAATGTACCTTATTTTCCAGTTTTACATGCAATTAACTTTTGACACTAGTTGATTTCATTTGTCCCCAGAGAAATGAGCTGTAAATAAGTATCAGTACAAAAACATACCAATATCTGGTCTTAATTATAGGAATTAAAGGAACAGTAAAGTCAAAATTAAGCTTTCATACATTAGATGTGGAAGGAACAACAGGCATCATACTATTACTGATGGACACATTCTCTGCATGTAAAAGTTTATCATGACAACTTTCACATACCACAGCTGGAGATATAATCTCCACAAATTTACAACAAATGCACTTAGCTTTGGTAGAACTGTTATCAGGCAGCAGAATTCCAACAGTGGTTTCTGAGACAGGATCAGATTGAGACATCTTGCAAATGTAAGAGAAAAAACAACATATAAAGCAAAATGATCAATTTCCTTATATGGCAGTTTCAGGAATGGGAAAAATAATGAAAATAGCATAGCCCTCTGACATAGAAAAAGGCAAGAGGCATATAGGAATAGGGTTTTAAATAATGAAATTGTTTGGCGCAAAGTATGGCACTAACAACATCCGGAAATGACACACTCGCGACATTGTAGACGCAACCTTGTGCAAGGAACTCAGCGTCAACTAAGATGCCGGAAATGACGAATTTGCGACATCGGACATACCTTCTCGCCAAAAAATTCTTGCGCCAAGAATGACGCAATAAACGTTGGCATTTTGCACCCTCGCAAGCCTAATTTTTGCTTGCAAAATTTAATGAAAAAGCAGTCAATTGAGAAAAGACTATACCCCAGGTAAAAACTTTTTTAAAAAAAATATGTTTTTCCCAAATATGAAACTGAAAGTCTGCAAAAGGAAATATACATAAACCTGACTCATGGCAAATATAAGTACAATACATATATTTAGAACTTTATATTAATGTATAAAGTGCCAAACCATAGCTTAGAGTGTCTTAAGTAATGAAAACATACTTACCGAAAGACACCCATCCACATATAGCAGATAGCCAAACCAGTACTGAAACAGTTATCAGTAGAGCTAATGGAATATGAGAGTATATTGTCGATCTGAATAAGGGAGGTAGGAGATGAATCTCTACGACTGATAACAGAGAACCTATGAAATAGATCTACCGCTAGGAAAACCATTCCCTTCAATAGGTGATACTCCCTTCACATCCCTCTGACATTCACTGTACTCTGAGAGGAATCGGGCTTCAAAATGCTGAGAAGCGCATATCAACGTAGAATCTAAGCACAAACTTACTTCACCACCTCCATAGGAGGCAAAATTCGTAAAACTGAATTGTGGGTGTGGCGAGGGGTGTATTTATAGGCATTTTGAGGTTTGGGAAACTTTGCCCCTCCTGGTAGGATTATATATCTCATACGTTGCTAGCTCATGGACTCTTGCCAATTACATAAAAGAAATATATATATGTGTGTGTATGTCTGTCATTATATATATAGGGGTGCGTGTCTGTAATTGTATATATGTTTGTGTGTGTGTAATTATATATATGTTTGTGTGTGTGTGTATGTAATTATATATATGTGTGCGTGTCTGTAATTATATATGTGTGCGTGTCTGTAATTATATATATATGCATATATATATATGTGTGTGTGTGTGTGTGTGTGCGTGTGCGTACGCGCGCGCGTGTGTAATTATATATATATATGTGTGTATCTAATTATATATATATATATATATATGTGTGTGTGTGTGTGTGCGTGCTTGTAATTATATATATGTGTGTGTCTGTAATTATATATATATATATATATATGTGTGTGTCTATAATTATATATTTTTATATATATATATATGTGTGCATGTGTCTAATTATATATATATATATATATATATATATATATATATATGTGTGTGCGTGTCTGTAATTATATATACACATGTGTGCGTGTCTAATTATATATATATGTTATATGTCACATGGCGGCAACTAATGCTTGAGACCATCAAAACATAGCCTCCAAGACCCTGGCCGGTAAGGATTAAACTACGCTGTACACAGGGGAACAACACCAGAATAAGACAGAGTACCAGACAGCTGTAAAATTGGCAACCGCATTGCGGCACATAACGCGGCTGGGACCGCGAGCACCACATACAACTATATACCGTGTTCAGCTCAGTAGGGATCCATCCAGCATCAAAGACAAGACAGTAAGCATTGTGCCCAGATAATCTATACCAAAAGGCACACACTTAATCATAAGGTATATAGAGTTTACCAAAAACCAATCTAAACCACCCAGAAGTGTTTTACAGCTATACAAAGCCTTAACAAAGATGGAGGCAGAGATTATACTCCACTTGCAACAAGTCGCAGCGTTATTACATATGCACTTCTGTGAACTCCAATCTGCCCTCGCAACTGAACGGGTCTTCCCATGTGGAGATAATGACTCTGGGCTAACTACACTCCAGGAATCAAGTGAACGGATGGCAGTATATGATTCACCTGTGAGCATTAAAAAATATCTCGAGTCCTGTAGGGTGCTCGCAACTCGGCGCAAATTGCAGAAAGCACAAGATGATCAGAGCTATAAGGAGTATATCCTATCATACAGTGTTAGTTCCCGGGATGTTGATCTTAAACAGTTGTTAACATACAGTAATCCTACAGAACCCCTGGATAAAGGAGGAGACATTGAGACACTTGAGAGCGCTATTGAATCCGGTAAGCAGTTACATCAGCTTGATACTGAGACTTTACAAAACGGTACTGATGGTGTGGGGGTGAAGGCTTCAGCCCGCGACTCATATGCTATTGTGGCGTCTAACTCTAAGACACAGAGAAGCGACATCGCTAAATCTGCAGACCCAAACTTACCTAATTTAAAAGTCATATCTAGCCCTGCTAACCCGCCTCTGACTCCTACCGACACTAGAGCGACAGAAGGGGATAAACGCTGTCTAACTTCTACAATTTGTAGGTATATGATCTTTGGACTTCATGGCTTAAAGTTCATAGTGACACTGCAACTACATTGGGATCCTGGAGGTTGCTCCTTTTGAATGTTTCTACCAACCCGGACTGGGGTACCTGTTCGGCAACATGAAGCTGCATATATGATCTCAAAAGTCTGGATGATAAGTCTACCCCATGTTAGCAATTCCCTGAGCTACTGGGTTGTTACTAGGAAAAATAGAGGAGTGGGACACTGGTGAACCGGGTTTCTTCTGAAGGGAACACTACCTATAGCTATACCCTGTCCCATATCCCCCATTTTCCCAGGTTATAAATTAGGGAAACCTGACCGATAGATATGTGACCCCACTCTCTGACTAGCTATAGATTTGACATATTTAACGCTATACAAGGATAATAAAATAATGTCTTATCTACAACAGCATCTACATACTTCCAGGATCCTTCTAGATATTTGCAAACTTATTTAGGTTTATTAAAGCTATCTCCCTGTTTCATTAGCTTAAAGAGGGAATAGGATATAAAGCTTAGGTTGCTAAACTAACAGATCATTCATAGGACTTTACATATGCTCCTTAATAGGAGCCGACTGATCTTTATTATATTGTCACACTACATGAATGGTTCTCATATTTTATTATTAGTAATATTAGTTGGGGAATAATATTGATAAGCATCAATATTATATTATTAAGTTTTATTTCTTACGTATATACTCACAATTTCAAGTCAAAATGTTGTGTATGTTATTGTTCCATATGCATTATAGAAGTAGATTATGGTTATAGAAGGTACTTCTGTGTTAACAATATATTATGTTTACAACACACTCTGAAGCTGCTCCTAGACTAGTAATCTAAAATAGATATGTTAACCTGTAACCTGTCTCTTATATATGAATATTTAATCTGGGCTGCATTTTATAAAAGCCTCGACATAATAGTCTGAGAATCTAGACCTCTCATATACCCCCTAGTAAAAACCTTAGTAGAATCCCACTTTTTTTTCCCTCCATACCTTTCCAGATAATATTATTCAGACGCACCTACCCCTATATTCTTGCCGCATACCCTACTCTCATTTCCCCCTCCATATTTTTTCTTATGGTTAATGCTACTTAGTACCTCTTCTTGGAAAATAAAGGTGTGTGGTGCTCTTCTTCCTCAGCTGGCTGTGGGGGATAGGTACATATAGCTACATTAATGTTCATTAGTCCTATCTAACCCTACCAATATGTCACATAATAACTAATATTACATCAAAATTAGATGTATGCGGATGCTTTAGCCTGAAATAAGGTGCAATTTCCCCAGACACAAACAAAAATCCAATCAAATAACCTTTTGGGTATGCTGGGTTCTATAGTGAAGATAAGAATCCTCCTGAATTATATTATACATAGGTTCAATACACACTCCTATTGAAGACAACCATAACTGTCAGTTGTCTCTCCTTGTAGGAACTATATACACCTAGTGGTCACCTTTAGACTATATCGAACCCAATATTGGGCCCATATTTTCTGATGTCTACTAGCTATTTTTAGAATATTTACCTCCCCAAGTCGGGGACTCATTATCACAAGCTATACTCTACTTTGAGTCTCGTTGATACTATAGGACTAAGCATAGGAACATTTCTATATACTACTATCTTGATAGAGAGGTCATACGATCAAGCTCATCAGCACCAACAGAACTGGCCTGCGGAGTTCCACAAGGATCTATCCTGTCTCCCAAGCTATTCGCAATTTACTTACTACTACTGAGGGACATCATTAACCGACATGGCCTAAGGTATCATTGTTACGCTGATGACACACAACTCTACTTCTCCTTTGCTCCAGATACTACAGACCCAGCATGCTGCATAAACAGTTGCTTAACAGACCTCATACAATGGATGAATGCTAGCTGTCTCAAAGTGAACCCGGACAAAACAGAGTTACACTTGGTGAGGGGACCCCGGGCATCAAAAATATCTCACGATCACCCAACTGGCCTGGAGCTTGGAGGCTCTGAACTCATTAGTTCAGCAAAGGTACGAAACCTCGGAGTGCTGATTGACGCTGGACTATCTTTTAAACAGCAGATTTCCTCCGTAATAAAATCTGCCTATTTTCATCTGAAAAACATAGCTAGGATACCACACTTAATTCCACCGGATGATATGCCAACATTAATCCATGCATTTGTATCCTCTAGGCTAGATTACTGCAATGCACTTTACTTGGGCCTCCCAAAAAAAGAACTCCATCGCCTTCAGACAGTACAAAACGCAGCAGCCAGACTATAGACCAATCAAACTCGCTCCTGCCACATAACACCTGTTCTCCACTCCCTGCATTGGCTTCCAATTAAATGGCGAACATATTTTAAAATTGGTTTGCTGACCGTCAAAGCCTTAAACAACCAAGGCCCACAGTACCTGAAAGAGCTCCTTTCACCCTACATCCCATCCCGTTCACTTAGGTCAGCCAACACATCCCTCCTCTCAGTGCCAAGAATAAGGATGAACTCAGGTTCCAGAGCATTCTGCCACGCTGCCCCTACGTTCTGGAACTCTTTACCGTGCGCAATCAGAGAGGCACCGTCCTTACAGACTTTTTTAAAAAAAAGCTAAAGACCCACCTCTTCCATCAGGCATTCAGTCCGCTTATCTGACCTTCAGAAACTCCTAACTTTTATGTCTTATGTTGGTATATTTGTAAAGTGCTTTGAGTCTCACAGGGAGAAAAGCGCTATATAAATTGCAAATTATTATTAATTATTATTATATGCTATTTCCATTAACTTATATGGGGCTCTATTTTGTTCACTCTAAGGGACATACTAGTCATTTATAATGTACATACGATCCACTAGTTCCTGCTAGCCCACAAAGTGAAATAACCTTCTGCTCACTAATAAAGATCTTGCCAAAGTCAAACCTGATTTACTGTAAATAACTAATAAGATCTCATGATTGTCCTTATTATATAGTTCATATAGTGTGCTAATTTACAATAGCCCATTATCACCTATTATTATGGCCACATCAGATTTCTTAATTACTAACTACATATAACCTCGTCTTAGCTCCTATAATTTCCATTATTACGGCCTGCCCCCCTCCCCCTCTCTACTATCTCCCTTTATTATAAGCGGATCTTGTCCGCTGATTTCCCCTAAATATTATTTGAACCATATTACTATCCACTCATACCTGTAGATGCGCTCTCCATCGTATTACAACTAAGCTTCCCAAATCTAGACATTTACACCATATTAGGATCCATCATGTTAGGTAGAATGTGGTTCACGAAAAAAAGAGGTTCCAAATATCTGCATACAGCTTATATATTCGTGTTTTGTTTATAGCTCTTTTGTATGACAATGTTGAATACTGTTTGAAAAACTTATGTATGTTAATGTGACTGCTCAACACCTGATGAGATTTTGCATTTTTTTTTCTTTTTTGTTTCTTATGCAAACTGGTTATTTTCTGTTACTATATCTAACAACCTCAATAAAAAAAACATAATTTATGTAAGAATTTACCTGATAAATTAATTTCTTTCATATTGGTAAGAGTCCATGAGCTAGTGACGAATGGGATATACATTCCTACCAGGAGGGACAAAGTTTTCCAAACCTCAAAATGCCTATAAATACACCCCCCACCACACCCACAATTCAGTTTAACGAATAGCCAAGAAGTGGGGTGATAAGAAAGGAGCGAAAGCATCAACAAGGAATTGGAATAATTGTGCTTTATACAAAAAAATCATAACCACCACAAAAAGGGTGGGCCTCATTGACTCTTGCCAATATGAAATAAATGAATTTATCAGGTAAGTTCTTACATAAATTATGTTTTCTTTTATGTAATTGGCAAGAGTCCATGAGCTAGTGATGTATGGGATAGCAAATACCCAAGATGTGGAACTCCACGCAAGAGTCACTAGAGAGGGAGGGATAAAAATAAAGACAGCCAATTCCGCTGAAAACGGCTGCCTGAAGAACTTTTCTACCAAAAACTGCTTCTGAAGAAGAAAAAACATCAAAATGGTAGAATTTAGTAAAAGTATGCAAAGAAGACCAAGTTGCTGCTTTGCAAATCTGATCAACTAGAAGCTTCATTCTTAAAAGCCCAGGAAGTAAAAACTGACCTAGTAGAATGAGCCGTAATCCTCTGAGGCGGAGATTTGCCCGACTTCAAATAAGCATGATGAATCAAAAGCTTTAACCAAGACGCCAAAGAAATGGCAGAAGCCTTCTGACCTTTCCTAGAACCAGAAAAGATAACAAATAGACTAGAAGTCTTTCTGAAATCTTTAGTAGCTTCAACATATTTCAAAGCTCTAACCACGTCCAAAGAATGCAAAGATCTTTCCAAAGAATTCTTAGGATTAGGACATAACGAAGGGACAACAATTTCTCTACTAATGTTGTTGGAATTCACAACTTTAGGTAAAAATTTAAATGAAGTCTGCAAAACCGCCTTATCCTGATGAAAAATCAGAAAAGGAGACTCACAAGAAAGAGCAGATAATTCAGAAACTCTTCTAGCTGAAGAGATGGCCAAAAGGAACAATACTTTCCAAGAAAGTAATTTAATGTCCAGAGAATGCATAGGCTCAAACTGAGGAGCCTGTAAAGCCCTCAAAGCAAAATTAGGACTCCAAGGAGGAGAAATTGGCTTAATGACAGGCTTGATACGAACCAAAGCCTGAACAAAACAATGAATGTCAGGAAGATTAGCAATTTTTCTGTGAAACAGAACAGAAAGAGCAGAGATTTGTCCTTTCAAGGAACTTGCAGACAAACCATTATCCAAACCATCCTGAAGAAACTGTAAAATTCTAGGAATTCTAAAAGAATGCCAAGAGAATTTATGAGAACACCACCATGAAATGTAAGTCTTCCAAACTCGGTAATAAATCTTTCTAGACACAGATTTACGAGCCTGTAACATAGTATTAATCACTGAGTCAGAGAAACCTCTATGACTAAGCCCTAAAGTTCAATCTCCATACCTTCAAATTTAATGATTTGAGATCCTGATGGAAAAATGGACCTTGAGATAGAAGGTCTGGCCTTAACGGAAGTGGCCAAGGTTGGTAACTGGACATCCGAACAAGATCCGCATACCAAAACCTGTGTGGCCATGCTGGAGCCACCAGCAGTACAAATGAACGCTCCATTATGATTTTGGAAATCACTCTTGGAAGAAGAACTAGAGGCGGAAAGATATAAGCAGGTTGATAATTCCAAGGAAGTGACAACGCATCCACTGCTTCCGCCTGAGGATCCCTGGACCTGGACAGATACCTCGGAAGTTTCCTGTTTAGATGAGAAGCCATCAGATCTATTTCTGGGAGCCCCCACATCTGAACAATCTGAAGAAACACATCTGGGTGAAGAGACCATTCTCCAGGATGTAAAGTCTGGCGACTGAGATAATCGGCTTCCCAATTGTCTATACCTGGGATATGGACCGCAGAGATTAGACAAGAGCTGGATTCCTCCCATGCAAGTATCCGAGATACTTCTTCCATAGCTTGAGGACTGTGAGTCCCACCTTGATTATTGACATACGCCACGGTTGTGACATTGTCTGTCTGAAAACAAATAAACGGTTCTCTCTTCAGAAGAGGCCAAAACTGAAGAGCTCTGAGAATCGCACAGAGTTCAAAAATATTGATTGGTAATCTCGCCTCTTGAGATTTCCAAACCCCCTGCGCTGTCAGAGATCCCCAGACAGCTCCCCAACCTGAAAGACTCGCATCTGTTGAAATCACAGTCCAGGTTGGACGAACAAAAGAGGCCCCCTGGACCAAACGGTGGTGGATCTAACCAACAAGTTAGAGATAGTCGAATATTGGGATTTAAGGATCTTAATTGTGATATCTTTGTATAATCCCTGCACCATTGGTTCAGCATACAAATCTGAAGAGGTCTCATGTGAAAACGAGCAAAAGGGATCGCATCTGATGCTGCAGTCATGAGACCTAAAACCTCCATGCACATAGCTACTGAAGGGAATGACTGAGACTGAAGGTTCCGACAAGCTGAAACCAATTTCAGACGTCTTTTGTCTGTTAGAGAAAAAGTCATGGATACTGTATCTATTTGGAATCCTAAAAAGGTTACCCTTGTCTGAGGAATCAAGGAACTTTTTGGTAAATTGATCCTCCAACCATGTCATTCTGCAGAATGTAAAGACTGAGCAAGTACCAAGATATCGTCCAAATAAGGAAACACTGCAATACCCTGCTCTCTGATTACAGAGAGTAGGGCACCGAGAACCTTTGAAAAAATCCTTGGAGCTGTTGCTAAGCCAAAAGGAATAGCAACAAATTGGTAATGCTTGTCTAGAAAAGAGAATCTCAGGAACTGATAATGATCTGGATGAATCGGAATATGAAGATAAGCATCCTGTAAGTCTATTGTGGATATATAATGCCCTTGCTGAACAAAAGGCAGAATAGTCCTTATAGTCATGATTTTGAATGTTGGTATTCTTACATAACGATTCAAAATTTTTAGATCCAGAACTGGTCTGAAAGAATTCTCTTTCTTTGGAACAATGAACAGATTTGAATAAAACCCCAGACCCCGTTCCAGATATGGAACTGGCACAATTACCCCGGATAACTCCAGGTCTGAAACACACTTCAGGAAAGCCTGAGCCTTTACTGGGTTCACTGGAATGCGTGAGAGAAAAACTTCTCACAGGCGGTCTTACCTTGAAACCTATTCTGTACCCTTGAGAAACAATGTTCTGAATCCAATGATTTTGGATTGAATTGATCCAAACATCCATGAAAAATCGAAGTCTGCCCCCTACCAGCTGCACTGGAATGAGGGTTGCACCTTCATGCGGACTTAGGGGCTGGTTTTGATTTTCTAAAAGGCTTGGATTTATTCCAGACTGGAGAAGGCTTCCAGTTGGAAACCGTTCCTTTAGGGGAAGGGTCAGGTTTCTGTTCCTTACTCTGACGAAAGGAACGAAAACGGTTAGCAGCCCTAAATTTGCCCTTAGATTTTTTTTATCCTGATGCAAAAAGGCTCCCTTCCCCCCAGTGACAGTTGAAATGATAGAATCCCACTAAGAACCAAATAATTTATTACCTTGGAAAGATAGAGATAGCAATGTTGACTTAGAAGTCATATCCGTATTCCAAGATTTAAGCCATAAAGCTCTTCTAGCTAAAATTGCTAAAGACATATACCTGACATCAATTCTAATGATATCAAAAATGGCATCACAAATGAAATTATTAGCATGTTGAATTAGCTTAACAATGCTATACACATTAGGATCTGGTACTTGTTGCGCTAAAGTTTCCAACCAAAAAGTTGAAGCTGCAGCAACATCAGCCAAAGAAATAGCAGGCCTAAGAAGATGACCTGAACATAAATAAGCCTTCCTTAGATAAGATTCAAGCTTCCTATCTAAAGGATCTTTAAAAGAAGTACTATCTGCCGTAGGAATAGTAGTACGCTTTGCAAGAGTAGAGATAGCCCCATCAACTTTGGGGATCTTTTCCCAAAACTCCAATCTATCAGTCGGCAAAGGGTACAATCTCTTAAACCTTAAAGAAGGAGTAAATGAAGTACCCAGACTATTCCATTCCCTAGAAATTACCTCTGAAATAGCATCAGGAACTGGAAAAACCTCTGGAATAGCTACATGAGGTTTAAAAACCGAATTTAAACGTTTACTGGTTTTAATATCAAGAGGACTAGTCTCCTCCATATCTAATGCAATCAACACCTCTTTTAATAAAGAACGAATATACTCCATTTTAAATAAATATGAAGTTTTGTCAGTGTTAATATCTGAGGCAGAATCTTCTGAACCTGATAGATCCTCATCAGAGATAGATAAATCAGAATGCTGTCGGTCATTTAAAAATTCATCAAATTTATGAGAAGTTTTAAAAGACCTTTAACGTTTAGTAGAAGGTGGTATAACAGACAGGGCCTTCATAATAGAATTAGAAACAAATTATCTCACATTAACAGGAATATCCTGAACATTAGATGTTGAAGGAACAACAACAGGTAATGGACTAATACTAATGGAAATATTGTCTGCGTTTGAAAGTTTATCATGACAACTAACACAAACTACAGCTGGAGGAACAGTTACCACAAGTTTACAACAAATGCACTTAGCTTTGGTAGAACCGACATCAGGCAGCAGCATTCCAGAAGTAGATTCTGATACAGGGTCAGATTTGGACATCTTGCAATATGTATTAGAAAAAAAGAACATATAAAGCAAAATGATCAATTTCCTTATATGACAGTTTCAGGAATGGGAAAAAATGCAAACAGAATAAGCCTCTGGAAACCAGAAACAAAAATACATGAAGACTTAAATAATGTCAAAAGTCTGGTGGAAGTATGACGCCCACAACTGAGAAAATATTTTTTTGCGCCAAAAACGTCTGCAACAAACACAAGCGTCATAGATGACGCAACTACGTAAAAAATTTCGGCGCCAAGTAAGACGCCGGAAATGACGAAAATACGTCAACAAACGTAATTCTCACGCCAAAAACATCTCGTGCCAAAAATGACGCAATAAATTATAGCATTTTGCGCCCCCCCCCCCGAGCCTAACAGCCCGCAATTTTGAAAAAAAAGTCAATTTTTAAAAATTTCAGGTAAGAAAAAAATTCTTTTTTTTTTATTTGTGCATTTCCCAAAATGAAACTGACAGTCTGTAAAAAAAGGAAATATACTGATAAACCTGAATCATGGCAAATATAAGTACAAACATTATATTTAGAATTTTACATTTAAAGTGCCAAACCATAGCTAAGAGTGTCTTAAAGGGACACTGTACCCAAAAATTTTCTTTTGTGATTCAGATTGAGAATGAAATTTTAAGCAAATTTCTAATTTACTCCCATTATCAAATTTTCTTCATTCTCTTTGTATCTTTATTTGAAATGCAAGAATTTAAGTTTAGATGCCGGCCCATTTTTGGTGAACAACCTTGTTTGGGTTGTCCTTGCTGATTGGTGGATAAATTCATCCACCAATAAAAAAGTGCTGTCCAGAGTACTGAAACCAAAAAAGCTTAGATGCCTTCTTTTTCAAATAATGATAGCAAGAGAATGAAGAAAAATTGATAAAGGAGTAAATTAGAAAGTTGCTTAAAATTGCATGCTCTTTCTGAATTACAAAAGAAAAAAATTGGGTTCAGTGTCCCTTTAAATAAAGGAAAACATACTTACCAAAAGACACTCATCTACATAAAGTAGATAGCCAAACCAGTACTGAAACGAGAATCAGCAGAGGTAATGGTATTATAAGAGTATATCGTCGATCTGAAAAGGAAGTAGGAGATGAATCTCTAAGACCAATAACAGAGAACCTATGAAATAGATCCACGTTAGGATGACCATTGCATTCAATAGGTAATACTCCTTTCACATCTCTCTGTCATTCACTGCACTCTGAGAGGAACCGGGCTTCAGCATGCTGAGAAGCGCATATCAACGTAGAAATCTAGCACAAACTTACTTCACCACCTCCATAGGAGGCAAAGTTTGTAAAACTGAATTGTGGGTGTGGTGGGGGTGTATTTATAGGCATTTTGAGGTTTGGGAAACTTTGCCCCTCCTGGTAGGAATGTATATCCCATACGTCACTAGCTAATGGACTCTTGCCAATTACATGAAAGCAAAGGTGACCCTTGTCTTGAGGAATCAAGGAACTTTTGGTAAAATGATCCTCCAACCATGTCCTTGAAGAAACAACAGAAGTTGAAACGTATGAGATTCTGCAGAATGAAAAGACTGAGCAAATACCACAATATCGTCCAAATAAGGAAACACCGAGAACCTTTTGAAAAGATTCCTAGAGCTGTCGCTAGGCCAGAAAGGAAAAGCAACAAATTGGTAATGCTTGTCTAAAAAAAGAGAATCTCAGAAAATGAAAATAATCTGAATGAAAACAGAATATGAAGATATGCATCCTGTAAGTCTATTGTAGGCAAATAATGCCCTTGCTGACCAAAAGGCAGAATAAATAATAGAATCCAACTGAGAACCAAATAATTTATTACCTTGGAAAGAAAGAGATTGCAATGTTGACTTAGAAGTCATATCTGCATTCCAAATTTTAAGCCATAAAGCTCTTCTAGCTAAAATAGCTAAAGACATATATCTGACATCAATTCTAACATCAATTCTAACAATACCAAAAATGGCATCACAAATGAAATTATTAGCATGTTGAATAAGCTTAACAATGCTATACACATTAGGATCTGGTACTTGTTGCGCTAAAGTTTTCAACCAAAAAGTTGAAGCCGCAGCAACATCAGCCAAAGAAATAGCAGGCCTAAGAAGTTTTAAAAGACCTTTTACGTTTATTAGAAGGTGGTATAACAGACAAGGCCTTCTGAATAGAATTAAAAACAAATTCTCTCACATTAACAGGAATATCCTGAACATTAGATGTTGAAGGAACAACAACAGGTAATGGATTATTACTAATGGAAATATTATCTGCTTTAGAAAGTTTATCATGACAACTAACACAAACTACAGCCGGAGGAACAGTTACCACAAGTTTACAACAACAAAAAGAGAATCTCAGAAAATGAAAATAATCTGAATGAAAACAGAATATGAAGATATGCATCCTGTAAGTCTATTGTAGGCAAATAATGCCCTTGCTGACCAAAAGGCAGAATAGACCATATAAACACCATTCTGAAAGATGGTACTCTTACATGACAATTCAAAAAGATTTTCTATCTTTGGGACAATGAATAGATCTGAACAAAACCCCAGACCCTGTTCCTGAAATGGAACTGGTATGAATACCCTAGATAATTCCAGGTCTGAAACACACTTCAGGAAAGTCTGAGCCTTTACTGGAATAGCTGGAACATGCTAGAGAGAAAAAACATAATTTATGTAAGAACTTACCTGATAAATTAATTTCTTTCATATTGGCAAGAGTCCATGAGCTAGTGACGTATGGGATATACATTCCTACCAGGAGGGGCGAAGTTTCCCAAACCTCAAAATGCCTATAAATACACCCCCACCACAGCCACAATTCAGTTTAACGACTAGCCAAGAAGTGGGGTGATAAGAAAGGAGCGAAAGCATCAACAAGGAATTGGAATAATTGTGCTTTATACAACAAAATCATAACCACCACAAAAAGGGTGGGCCTCATGGACTCTTGCCAATATGAAATAAATGAATTTATCAGTTAAGTTCTTACATGTTTTCTTTCATGTAATTGGCAAGAGTCCATGAGCTAGTGACGTATGGGATAGCAAATACCCAAGATGTGGAACTCCACGCAAGAGTCACACAAGAGAGGGAGGGATAAAAATAAAGACAGACAATTCCGCTGAAAAATTAATCCACAACCCAAATCAAAAGTTTTAATCTTTATAATGAAAAAAAAACAAATTATAAGCAGAATAATCAAACTTAAACAGATGCCTGAAGTACTTTTCTACCAAAAACTGCTTTTGAAGAAGAGAAAACATCAAAATGGTAGAATTTAGTAAAAGTATGCAAAGAAGACCAAGTCGCTGCTTTGCAAATCTGATCAACAGAAGCTTCAGTCTTAAAAGCCCAGCAAGTAAAAACTGACCTAGTAGAATGAGCCGTAATCCTCTGAGGCGGGGATTTACCCGACTCCAAATAAGCATGATGAATCAAAAGCTTTAACCAAGATGCCAAAGAAATGGCAGAAGTCTTCTGACCTTTCTTAGAACCAGAAAAGATAACAAATAGACTAGAAGTCTTTCTGAAATCTTTAGTAGCTTCAACATAATATTTCAAAGCTCTTACCACATCCAAAGAATGTAAAGATCTCTCCAGAGAACTCTTAGGATTAGGACAAAAATGAAGGGACAACAATTTCTCTACTAATGTTGTTGGAATTCACAACTTTAGGTAAAAATTTAAATGAAGTCCGCAAAACCGCCTTATCCTGATGAAAAATCAGAAAAGGAGACTCACAAGAAAGAGCAGATAATTCAGAAACTCTTCTAGCTGAAGAGATGGCCAAAAGGAACAATACTTTCCAGCAAAGTAATTTAATGTCCAAAGAATGCATAGGCTCAAACGGAGGAGCCTGTAAAGCCCTCAAAACCAAATTAAGACTCCAAGGAGAAGAAATTGGCTTAATGACAGGTTTGATACGAACCAAAGCCTGAACAAAACAATGAATATCAGGAATATTAGCAATCTTTCTATGAAACAGAACAGAAAGAGCAGAGATTTGTCCTTTCAAGGAACTTGCAGACAAACCCTTATCTAAATTATCCTGAAGAAACTGTAAAATCCTAGGAATTCTAAAAGAATGCCAAGAGAATTTATGAGAACACCATGAAATGTAAGTCTTCCAAACTCGGTAATAAATCTTTCTAGACACAGATTTGCGAGCCTGCAACATAGTATTAATCACTGAGTCAGAGCAACCACTATGACTAAGCACTAGGCGTTCAATCCCCATACCTTCAAATTTACTGATTTGAGATACTGATGGAAAAAAGGACCTTGAGATAGAAGGTCTGGCCTTAACGGAAGTGGCCAAGGTTGGCAACTGGACATCTGAACAAGATCCGCATACCAAAACCTGTGTGGCCATGGTGGAGCCACCAGCAGTACAAATAAACGCTCCATTATGATTTTGGAAATCACTCTTGGAAGAAGAACTAGAGGTGGAAAGAGATAAGCAGGTTGATAATTCCAAGGAAGTGACAACGCATCCACTGCTTCCGCCTGAGGATCCCTGGACCTGGACAGATACCTGGGAAGTTTCCTGTTTAGATGAGAAGCCATCAGATCTATTTCTGGAAGCCCTCACATCTGAACAATCTGAAGAAACACATCTGGGTGGAGAGACCATTCTCCCGGATGTAAGGTCTGGCGACTGAGATAATCCGCTTCCCAATTGTCTATACCTGGGATATGGACCGCAGAGATTAGACAGGAACTGGATTCCGCCCATGCAAGTATCCGAGATACTTCTTTCATAGCTAGAGGACTGTGAGTCCCACCTTGATGATTGACATACGACACGGTTGTGACATTGTCTGTCTGAAAACAAATAAACGATTCTTTCTTCAGAAGAGGCCAAAACTGAGATTTCCAAACCCCCTGCGCTGTCAGAGATCCCCAGACAGCTCCCCAACCTGAAAAACTCGCATCTGTTGTGATCACAGTCCAGGTTGGACAAACAAAAGAGGCCCCCTGAACTAAACGATGGTGATCTAACCACCAAGTCAGAGAAAGTCGAATATTGTGATTTAAGGATATTGATTATGATATCCTTGTATAATCCCTGCACCATTGGCTCAGCATACAAAGCTGAAGCGGTCTCATGTGAAACCGAGCAAAGGGGATCGCGTCCGATGCTGCAGTCATGAGGCCTAAAACCTCCATGCACATAGCTACTGAAGGGAATGATTGAAACTGAAGGTTCCGACAAACTGAAACCAATTTCAGACGTCTTTTATCTGTCAGAGACAAAGCCATGGATACTGAATCTATTTGGAATCCTAAAAAGGTTACCCTTGTCTTAGGAATCAAGGAACTTTTTGGTAAATTGATCCTGCAACCATGTTCTTGAAGAAACAACACTAGTTGATTTGTGTGAAATTCTGCAGAATGTAAAGACTGAGCAAGTACCAAGATATCGTCCAAATAAGGAAACACCGCAATACCCCGCTCTCTGATTACAGAGAGTAGGGCACTGAGAACCTTTGAAAAGATCCTTGGAGCTGTTGCTAGGCCAAAAGGAAGAGCAACAAATTGGGAATGCTTGTCTAGAAAAGAGAATCTCAGGAACTGATAATGATCTGGATGAATCGGAATATGAACATATGCATCCTGTAAATCTATTGTGGACATATAATGCCCTTGCTGAACAAAAGGCAGAATAGTCCTTATAGTCACCATTTTGAATGTTGGTATTCTTACATAACGATTCAAAATCTTTAGATCCAGAAATGGTCTGAAAGAATCATCTTTCTTTGGAACAATGAACAGATTTGAATAAAACCCCAGACCCCGTTCCGGAAAGGGAACTGGCACAATTACCCTGGATAACTCCAGGTCTGAAACACACTTCAGGAAAGCCTGAGCCTTCACTGGGTTCACTGGAATGCGTGAGAGAAAGAAACTTCTCACAGGCGGTCTTACCTTGAAACCTATTCTGTACCCTTGAGAAACAATGTTCTGGATCCAATGATTTTGGATTGAATTGATCCAAACATCTTTGAAAAACCTTAGTCTGCCCCCTACCAGCTGCACTGGAATGAGGGCCGCACCTTCATGCAGACTTGGGGGCTGCTTTTGGTTCTCTAAAAGGCTTGGATTTAATCCAGACTGGAGAAGGCTTCCAATTGGAAACCGATCCTTTAGGGGAAGGATCAGATTTCTGTTCCTTATTCTGACGAAAGGAACGAAAACGGTTAGGAGCCCTAAATTTACCCTTAGACTTTTTATCCTGAGGCAAAAAAGCTCCCTTCCCCCCAGTAACAGTTATAATAATAGAATCCAACTGAGAACCAAATAATTTATTACCTTGGAAAGAAAGAGATAGCAATGTTGACTTAGAAGTCATATCTGCATTCCAAGTTTTAAGCCATAAAGCTCTTCTAGCTAAAAGTGCTAAAGACATATCTGACATCAATTCTAACAATACCAAAAATGGCATCACAAATTAAATTATTAGCATGTTGAATAAGCTTAACAATGCTATACACATTAGGATCTGGTACTTGTTGCGCTAAAGTTTCCAACCAAAAAGTTGAAGCCGCAGCAACATCAGCCAAAGAAATAGCAGGCCTAAGAAGTTTTAAAAGACCTTTTACGTTTATTAGAAGGTGGTATAACAGACAAGGCCTTCTGAATAGAATTAGAAACAAATTCTCTCACATTAACAGGAATATCCTGAACATTAGATGTTGAAGGAACAACAACAGGTAATGGATTATTACTAATGGAAATATTATCTGCTTTAGAAAGTTTATCATGACAACTAACACAAACTACAGCCGGAGGAACAGTTACCACAAGTTTACAACAAATGCACTTAGCTTTGGTAGAACCGACATCAGGCAGTAGAATTCCAGTAGTAGATTTTGAAACAGGGTCAGCATGGGACATCTTGCAATATGTAATAGAAAAAACAACATATAAAGCAAAATGATCAATTTCCTTATATGACAGATTCAGGAATGGGAAAAAATGCAAACAGAATAAGCCTCTGGAAACCAGAAGCAAAAAAAAAAAATTCCTTAAATAATGTCAAAATCTGGCGCCAAGTATGACGCCCAAACTGAAAAATATTTTTTGGCGCCAAAAACGTCTGCAACAAACACGAGCGTCATAGATGACGCAACTACTTGCAAACTCTTGGCGCCAACAAAGACGCCGGAAATGACGACATAACGTCAACAAACGTAATTCTCACGCCAAAAAAGTCTTGCGCCAAAAAAGACGCAATAAATTATAGCATTTAGCGCTCCCGCGAGCCTAACAGCCCGCAATTTAGAAAGAAAGTCAATTGAAAAAATTTCAGGTAAGATTTTTTTTTTTTTCCCATATATGCATTTCCCAAAAATGAAACTGACAGTCTGTAAGAAGGAAATAAACTGATTAACCTGAATCATGGCAAATATAAGTATAAAACATATTTAGAACTTTACATATAAAGTGCCAAACCATAGCTGAGAGTGTCATAAATAAAAGGAAACATACTTACCAAAAGACACTCATCTACATAAAGTAGATAGCCAAACCAGTACTGAAACGAGAATCAGTAGAGGTAATGGTATATAAGAGTATATCGTCGATCTGAACAGTGAGGTAGGAGAAATCTCTATGACTGATAACAGAGAACCTAAGAAATAGATCCCCAATAGGATGATCATTGTATTCAAAAGGTAATACTCCCTTCACATCTCTCTGTCATTCACTGCACTCTGAGAGGAACCGGGCTTCAGCATGCTGAGAAGCGCATATCAACTTAGAAATCTTAGCACAAACTTACTTCACCACCTCCATAGGAGGCAAAGTTTGTAAAACTGAATTGTGGGTGTGGTGGGGGGTGTATTTATAGGCATTTTGAGGTTTGGGAAACTTTGCCCCTCCTGGTAGGAATGTATATCCCATACGTCACTAGCTCATGGACTCTTGCCAATTACATGAAAAAAATGTTTATAAAAAAAAAAAAGTGTCTGATCTATCCCTATTATGAAAGAAAAAAATGATAACACAATAGAATGT
The DNA here is from genome assembly GCF_027579735.1 of Bombina bombina. Classification (NCBI taxonomy): domain Eukaryota; kingdom Metazoa; phylum Chordata; class Amphibia; order Anura; family Bombinatoridae; genus Bombina; species Bombina bombina. The sequence goes on along the minus strand of NC_069500.1, from coordinate 42,575,184 downwards.
CTTGTAATTACCAGGTGTGTTTCTTGCACCCATGCACACTGCATATTCACACAGTGCTACCCACGATCCTGCACAATAGCTTGTTATTTCTGTATCGCTCTTGGCGTTTAACTACTCACCCTTCCCAAGATCATCCCCATACGCAGATGAGCATAAAGATAATTATTCTTATATTTCAATTAAAAAAAATAGTAACTGTTAAATTGGCTCAGAACAATTGAATATTAACTAAATGATACAAGCAGAATTTTTTTATTATTATTAAAATCTCATCTTTGAAGACAATTACAAAAAGAGAAAGAAATCTAATAGCTATTTATTTTGTATTATGTGTAGGAAGAACAACAGAAAAAAGTTAAGTGAACCAACAACAGCCATAACTGGAAATGAACAAGCGCAAGTCATTAAGTGGGAGAAGGCAATTGAGACCATCCAAAAGTAATTGGGGGAAAAGGTAAAGTATATAGATACTGTTTAATTACATAGCACACAGTGTGTAAGCGGAATATTGCAGGGGAGGTAGTGTGCGCCATTCAAACTGTCAAGCAAGGTGAAAAATTTACCAGGATACCTAGTCACTCTATTTTAACCCCATGGCTGCAAACTCTTTTAGTGCGCAATGGGAGCCAAGGGGTTAAAACATTTTGGTTACAAAAGACATAAAGGGCCAGTTTGCTGTAAATATGTTTTTCCCTTAATGTGTTTCAAATGACTTGTTATACCAGCTGCAGGGTATAAAATGTACGAGGAATATCTTTTTTAGGTTTATTTTTGTATCTAGAATAGCTGTTTTTGTTCTTTGAAACCACAAACCATTAAATGGGTTGAGCTTGCAAGGAAATCAAATATCCTTATTTTATCCCTTTCTGTATACACGTGCTTCTATATTATCTCTGTCTGTATACCAAAGCAGAGTACTTAGAGAGAACAATTGAAAATTAACATTGTATTACTTATCTCTCCTACCTCCCATTTGGAGTGTAATTTCTTCTGCTGGCTATGTTTACAGAGATTTGTCTTAAGGCCAATACTTAAGTATAGAATCTTTCAGTATAGGTAGGTATATCACAGGCAACATCATCTATTTTAAATGCTGCTATAAAGGTAAAGCGCTAGTTATAAACAATTTAATACACTTCAACGGGTAAAATGGACCATTGGGAACAAATTAAAGGGGGGGGGGGATTTTAGGGTACACAGTCCCTTTAAAGGGCCATAATAGTTGAAAAATGAGCTGCTCTAATTGGACCCTGCACTACTTCCTTTGCAGGGGTTAAACACACACAAACACTAAAAGAGCACTGCCGGTAACAAATGTAAACTGCCGCTGATCCAATCTGCAGTGCTAGTCGCACTTCCGTTCAGGATCAGCAGTGCTCTGTAGGTCCTGAGTGGTACATAAACTTAACGGACATTTACAACACAAGTGAGATGGATATTGCAAGAGTCTGTGCACTCTATAAAAGGTTTGCAGGGACAACCGAAGATGAGAGCAGCGTTTTCCTTAGCACTCACCTATAGCATTTGCTGACACTTAGTCTCTGTGGGCTAGATTTATCAAGCCTTTTCTCCACTCTGACTGCAGGTTGCGCGGGCAGTGGGGCGTGGTTGTATGCGAGCGCAAATGATCACTCGTGTGCAATGGTAAATGCACATCGCTGCCCGCAAGAGAAGCCAGGTGGACAGGGGGGAATGTGTCTGCCCCTGTCTGCCAGTGTTTTAATAAATATTTACCAGATATTTGTCTGTTGCCTTGTGTGATTGTACTGAGACTTTGAATTTCCATTAAATGCAAAAATATGGAGAGCTAAGTTATAGCTCTCAAATTTGTGAGTATTGCTCTGTAACATTTAATTTTTTTTTAGTTTTAACAGGACTTAACTATTGATTCCTTTCTTTTTGAGGTTACTGGTTCCACTTCACCTGCAAGAATTCTTAAGGAGGCCTTGACATACACAGTATTTTGTTACATGGTTTGTATTGTATATTATATTTTATACACAGTTTTATAGTTTATTCTATTTTATTCACAGTTTTATAGTTTATTTACACAGTTTTATAGTTTATTTTGTTTACACAGTTTTATAGTTTATTCTATTTTATTTGCACTGTTTTATATTTTTATATTATTTACACTGCTATAGTTTATATTTTATTTACACAGTTTTATAGTTCATTATATTTTATTTGCACTGTGTTATAGTTTATTACATTTTATTTATACAGTTTTATAGTTTATTATATTTTATTTACACTGTTATAGTTTATTCTATTTTATTTACACAGTTTTATAGGTTATTATATTTTATTTACACTGTGTTCTAGTTTATTATATTTTATTTACACTGTGTTATAGTTTATTCTATTTTATTTACAGTGTTTTATAGTTTATTCTATTTTTATTTACAGTGTTATATAGTTTATTATATTTTATTTACAGTCATAGTTTATTATATTTTATTTACACTGTTTTACAGTTAATTATATTATTTACACTGTTTTATAGTTTAATATATTGTATTTACACTTTTATATTTTTTTACATTATTTACATTGTTTTATATTTTTTAAATTATTTACACTGTTTTATAGTTTATATTTTATTTACACTGTTTTATAGTTTATTTTATTGACACTGTTTTATAGTTTATTATATTTTATTGACACTGTGTTATAGTTTATTATATTTTATTTACACAGTTTTATAGATTATATTTTATTTACACTGTTTTAAAGTTTATTATATTTATACTTTGTTTTAGGATGATTTCTAATTATTTTGTATCCATTGAATGTGTGTTTAATCACTTCGCGAGGGCTAAACACACAGTAGTGCAATGTCGGTAGGGTTAAAATTACAAGCTCCAATGAATTAGTGCATACATTTTAGACTAAAATGGCTAATGGCTCTCTAACCCCTGCAAATTAGTTAAAGACATGGTTAAATTATTTAAAGGGACAAATTGGTTTCCACTTAAAGTGCTTCCAATTACTTGTTATGCCAACTGCAGAGTTTAAAATGTAGGGTAAATGTGTCATTTTGGTTTATTTTGTATATAAAATAGCTGTTTCTGCAAATTGAAACCACAACCCAATATAACGGGCTAATCTTGTGGTGAAAGCAGTCCTCCTCATCTTATTTATCATGGTTTACTTAAAGGCCAGTCTAATGGAATATGAACATTTCAGTACCTCTATATCCCATTATTTTATCTAAACCTTCTTGTTTACATGTTTTTTGAGACCATTATTTAAAGGGACATTCTACACCAGAATTTATATTGTTTAAAAATATAGAAAATCCCTTTATTACCCATTTCCCAGTTTTGCATAACCAACGGATATATTAATATACTTTTTTACCTCTGTGATTACTTTGTATCCAAGCATCTACAGATTGCCCCTTATTTCAGTTCTTTGGACAGACATACATTTTAGCCAATCAGTGCTTTCATTTTGACTAGACTGTGCCTTTAATCAGAAATGTTCAGTATAGCTGGGGATACACAAGGCAAAATCAGCTATTTCAAATGATAAAACAAAGGTAAATTAGCTATTAGTAAACAATTTAATGTACTCCAGCAGGTAAAATAGATAATTGGGAACACATTAAAGAGGAGAAAAATTACAGCACACTTCCCTTTAACTCATTTGCAGGGGTTAAACACACAGAACTGCAGGTCAATCGTGATAAATGAATCTGAGCATGTACTGTTATCACTATACTGCTCCTTTAATTTATTAGCTTGAACAAATGTATCAATATAAAAGGGAAATTAAACAGCTATAAAACAGTCCGTTTCATGGCTGTAATGCACAAAGCACTAAGCAGTGAGCAATGTGTATTAAAGGAAGGCAAAGGAGTAGCTTAAAGTGAATGTAACTTTTGATGCCAAAGTTTTTTAAAAATTTGATTAAAAACAGGGGCACTTTATTTCATCAAAATTTACATTTCACTCGTGAAAAAATACGTACCTTTTAAACTTGACAGCCGCTCCAGCTTCCCCCGGTCGTCGCAAGCCATTTCTGACATCATAAATGATGGATCGGTTATCCTCCAATCACGGCTTCCCCCCAGGGGAATCAGTGTCCAATTCAACGCCGTGATTGGAGGCAGCCGGATTCCTCATTTTAGACCCAGGAAGAGGCTTTGAGACGGGCGGAGGAAGCTGGAACGGCTGTCAAAATTAAAATGTAAGTATTTTTTCTTCACAACACAAGTGAAATGTAAATTTTGATGAATTAAAGTGCCCCTGTTTTTAATCGAATTTTTAAAAACCGGCCACTTTAGCATCAAAATTTACATTCACTTTAAAGGGACAGTATACACCAATTTTCATATAAGTACATGTAATAGACACTACTATAAAGAATATGCACTGATATAAAAATCCAGTATAAAATTGTTTAAAAACTTACTTAGAAGCTCACAACTTAGCTCTGTTAAAAAGGCAGCTAGAACACCCACTGCAAGTGGGAAAAAGACATTCCCCCCTCCCCCTGCATATGAAAAGACCCTTTACACAAACAGACGCAAGCTGGAGTAGGTATACCTCGGTATTCTCCTTAAACTTTGGGGCTTGGTTAGGAGTCTGAAAATCAGAGCAATGCTATTTAAAAATAAGCAAAACTATACCTTTTAAAAAAAAAAAAAAAAAAAACTGTATGGGCTATATAAATGGATCATCATTTATGCAAAGAAAAATCAAGTGTATAATGTCCCTTTAACCTTTGAAGGGGTTGCTAGGAGACACCTGCACTATGGCCAGTCAGAATCTTGCCCACGCTCAGTAAAGGACATTTGTTACATAAAACGTGTTAGAAGAATGTAAGTTTTGTAATGTATTTTTTTTACTTAAGGAGCAGTTTCTTTGTTTACTTTCTCTTGGTATTCTTTGTTGAAAAGCATACCTAGGTAGACACAAGAGCAGCAATGTACTACTGTGAGCTAGCAGGCGATTGGTGGCTACACAACACACAGTGGATATAGAAATCACAGGTTTTATAAATGTAAAGACAGAAATAACAACAATGTAATTGTCAGACTTTTTCCATCTGTAATGTGATCTTCCAATAAAAAAGAAATCCACAGAAAAAAAAACAAAAAAACAAATTGCTTAAGTCTGCACACCCTATAATGGGGGCTCTATCTGTGCTCACAGTTAACTAAATCATTCCTCTAGGTCACCAGTTTTCAAACATTCCACATCTTGAGGATATCTGAATTAGAGCACAGGTGAAATAATGAGCTGATTAGTAACCATGGTTATTTTACTTGCTCTCATCCAGGGTATTCCTCAAAACGTGGCCTGTTGGGGAGGCCTGAGTAAAGGTTTGAAAACCAGTGCTCTAGGTAAATAGCATACACCTGCCATTGATGAAGTGATTCCGATTAAACCCAAATAAAAAATAGCTGTTGCTGTAGGATTTGCTTTAATGTTTAAGGTTGCATCCTACTAGGAGAGCCATAGTCAGCAAAGAGTTGCAAAAAATAACCAATCAGGATAGTGATATAAAATAATATCAAAGACACTAAATATACTGTGGAGCACTGTCAAAACCATGATCAATAAGTGGAGATAATGTGGCACCAGAGAGGCGTTACAAAGGCAAAGGACAACCCTCCAAGGACAAGCTGATGAGAGGATGAGGAGAAAACGTATTAGGGAGCCTACCAAGATGCCAACAGCAACACTGAAGGAGCAAATGAATTTCTGGCAGGAAGTGGTAATTCCTTGCATGTGACCTTCATCTCTCGTATTCTGCATGTCTGGGATATTGAGTGGGAAGATGGAAACCCTTTCTTACAAAAAGGAACATCAAAACACATCTAAATTATGCCACAAGATTCATTTTGGGAAAATGTCTGACGAGACAAAAGGTGAACTTTTCTACCTAAATTGTAAAAGCTATGGGGCCTATCTATCAAGCTCCAAACGGAGCTTGACGGCCCGTGTTTCTGGCGAGTCTTCAGACTCGCCAGAAACACAAGTTACGGAGCAGCGGTCACAAAGACCGCTGCTCCATAACCCTGTCCGCCTGCTCTGATGAGGCGGTCAGGAATCGCCACAATTCAACCCGATCGAGTATGATCGGGTTGATTGACACCATTCTGCAGGGGGCGGCGTTGCACCAGCAGCTCTTGTGAGCTGCTGGTGCAATGCTGAATACGGAGAGCGTATTGTTCTCCGCATTTAGCAATGTCTTGCGGACCTTATCCACACTGTCGGATCAGGTCCGCAAGACATTTGATAAATAGGCCCCTTAGTCTGGCACAAAGCCATTAAAGCGCATCATACAATGAACATCAAAGCGATTTTGTAGCCTGGTGGTGGTGGCATCATGCTTTGGGGCTGCTTCTCTTTAGCTGGGTCAGGGGCTCTTATCATGATAGATGGGATAAAGAATAGCTCCAAATATCAATAAATTTTGGCTAAAATCCTGCTGGCCTCTGGTAGAAAGCTGAAGGGGAATTTCACATTGCAACATGACAATGACCCAAAGCACAAATCCAAGTAGAACATGGCGTCTTCAGAAAAGGAAAATCAAAGTGTTGGAATGGTCCAGTTAGAGCCCAGACCTCAACCCAATTAAAAACCTGTGGTTTTAAGACTAATGCCATCAGGGTGTTGTAGGTTTTTTTATTTATTTAAAATGTTCCTAATTATGAACTATGTTATTTTTTTTATTGGAAGATCACATTACAGATGGAAAAAGTCTAACATTGTTGTTATTTCTGTCTTTACATTTCAAAAATGTGTAATTTCATAAGGGTAAGTAGATTTTTTTTACGTACACGGTTTGCCTCTTGTCACTGGCTCAATAGATGTGTTCAGATAGGTCCCACTGGTGCATTGTTGCTCTGGAGTGGATGTTAATTGCGCACAAAAGAGAGGATTTTCTTTTTGTACTTTTATGTTCTTTTAAGCACAAATATAAATAAGTTACAAGAGTAATCAAATGACTGTGTAGGATGCAGCCTGGTAAGGTTATAACAGGGTTCTTCAAACATTTTTTTCAAGACCCAGTGCCATGATACCACATACCTTCACTACCATATTTTTATGCTTGGCCTGAAATTTCTCGAAGTAATATACAACAAGATAGCTGCAATTTTTGACAAAGTGATTAAAATGTTTGTATAACTTTATTCATGATTCTAGTCAAACTTGAAAGTGATGTAAAAGGTAATAACACACACATACCACACACACTCTCCTACTACACAAATACACACTCTCCTACAACACACACACCACAAACACTCTCATAAAACACACACACACACACATTCTCTACTACACAAACACTCCTACAACACACAGACCACAAACACTCTCATACAACACACACACCACAAACACTCTCATAAAACACACACACACACCACAAACACTCTCATAAAACACACACACACACCACAAACACTCTCATAAAACACACACACACACATTCTCCTACTACACAAACACTCTCATACAACACACAAACACTCTCCTACTACACAAACACACACACCACAAACACTCTCATACAACACTCTCATAAAACACACACACTCATTCATTCAATACACACTACACACTCCCCACACACTCTCCTACAACACACACACTCATACAGCACACACACCACAGACACTCTCATAGAACACACACTCATAAAACACACACACCACATACACTCTAATACAACACTTTCATAAAACACACACACCACATACACTCTAATACAACACTTTCATAAAACACACAACACACTCTCATACAATACACACTCCCCCCACACACACTCCTCACTCCCTCTAATACAACACACACACACAAGTTGTGAACCAGTAAACATGGTGTTGCCACCAGTAATGGATCCTGACCCATGGTTTGACGAATCCAAGATTAGAGAATGCAATTTTTTTTGCTTGATTTAAGAGTTAAATATTAGATTTGCTTTTAATACCTATACACCTTTTATTGCAATTAAATAAGTAAATTGGAAAGGTTTTTAAACAAGGATATGCTCGGTCTGAATTCTGGAAGTTTACCTTTACGGTAGCTTTAAAGGGACACTGAACCCAAATTTTTTTCTTTCGCGATTCAGATAGAACATGCATTTTTAAGCTGCTTTCTAATTTACTCCTATTATCAAATTTTCTTCATTCTCTTGCTATCTTTATTTGAAAAAGAAGGCATCTAATTTTTTTTTTCAGAACTCTGGACAGCACTTTTTAATGGTGGAGGAATTTATCCACCAATCAGCAAGGACATACCAGGTTGTTCACCAAAAATGCGCCGGCATCTAAACTTACATTCTTGCATTTCAAATAAAGATACCAAGAGAATGAAGAAAACTTGATAATAGGCGTAAATTAGAAAGTCGCTTAAAATGTCACGCTATATCTGAATCACAAAAGAAAAAAATTGGGTTCAGTGTCCCTTTAAGGTAGATCTTTTGTAACACAACTCAATAACATTCTGATCCATTAAAGGGAAACAAAGTTAATTCTGTATTCAATATAAGATTGCCTTTCACTGCCCTATAATTGATGTCAGAGGTTTCTATTAAAATATTTTGCCAATCATAATTAAGGGCTACTTGCGTCTTTTTGACAGCCAATGGCTGCAGTTCTCAGTGGCAGATCTACTCTATCGTTAGCAAGGTCTGTAGAGGGGTTGGAAGATAACACAAGAGAATGGTAAACATTTGGCCCTAACCTGACAGAATTTGAGATGTGGAATTATCCGCAGCTAATTCACAGCAAGAGCAGGCTGTTTCTGCTTCACTGCTGCTGTGTCATGACTTTCTAACGGCAGCTGCGTGCGCCCCGTGCGTGTTCTGCTATTCCAACTGGGAATAAGAAGCTTATTTTATGATGCCCCGGGAGACTAATTTCCTTGCTCACCAACAATATGGAAGTGTTCATTTTTAATCATGGATTGAAAATCTAGAGATTTACTTTAGCTTTTTCCAATGTTTAGTGATAGGGGTTTGAACTCGCAAAAAGATAAGATAAGGTATGGTAATTAGGTTACAGTACGTAAAGTAGCAACAATATCGGAATACAATGGAATTAAATGGACATACAAGTGCTCCTTCAAAATGCATGACACACAAACGCTGAAACGCGTCAGTGAGTCTAAGGATTTGCAGTCCAGCCTTCCTCACCTTTTTGCTGTCAATTTTGCAATATGGAATTTTAATTGAAGCATTCAAGTTACTTTTTACGATTCATGGAAGTGCTCCTCCATTTTTTCTTAGATACAAGGTAATCACAGAGGTAAAAGTATATTAATATAACCATGCTGGTTATGCAAAACTGGGCAATAACAAAATTTATGCTTACCTGATAAATTTCTTTCTTTCTTGACACAGTGAGTCCACGGAATCAGCAATTACTGTTGGGAATATCACTCCTGGCCAGGAAGAGGCAAAGAGCACCACAGCAAAGCTGTTAAGTATCACTTCCCTTCCCACAACCCCCAGTCATTCGACCGAAGGAAAAGGAGAGAAGGGAAATAACACAAGGTGTAGAGGTGCCTGAGGTTTATCTAAAGAAAATAAGAGCGGGCCATGGATTCACAGTGTCAAGAAATAAATAAATGTATTACCTTAATAAACTTTTACCCCAATAAAAAATATTTATATTTTAATATATATATAAAACCTCTCTGGCCCCCCTACACCACAGCGGTAAGCTGTGGTGCCTACCTGTTCCTACCGCCACAGAGCGACTTCACAACATTCAGGGCTTTAAACAGGAGAGGATCACAGAAGCCGTTACTCTGAGGGAAAAGGCGCCAAGGAAAAGTGTGCCCTGCTTCAGGGGAGAGGAGTCCGCCCCCCCCCCCCCAGTGACGTCACATCCAGCCTCGATATGGACCGCAAGGTCCTGACCAAACTAAGTTAACAACTGCAATAGAGACAGTCTAACCCCAATAAAGTTAAAAACACAGCGACTGTATAAACTTTTGCATTGGGCCACCTTTGGACTCTGGCGTCCTGTATCCACACAGTGCCCTGCTATCCTGTCTACTAGTATCCTGACTCCCAGGAATAAAGGTCCCTATTAGAGTGCAGACTATTAACTTCTGAGTGCCATGCTTTTTTCTCCAGTTTAAGAAATAAAATGGCACTTACCTGCACCCTTGCCTGTCCGACAGGGAGACAGCTCACCTGGCATGAGAGGAAGCCACTCCCCACACAGACCAGTGGATAAGAAGAAGGAACAGAGTAAGCCTACTCTGGCATTCTGTTGCAGGGCAGTAATCTTGTCAGGAAAATGCAGTGAGGCCCACCCCACAAGTTCCTAACTGCTTAAAAGCTACCACAGCACTACTGAAGAGACTAACGAGTACAGCTAGACCCAGATTGTCAGGGAAGATCAGATCAAGCCTGCTCAGGCCTCCAATATAAAAAAATCTTGATAGAAGAATTCTTAAAACAGACACCTAAACTTCACCTCCTACTTGCACAGAAGGCAAAGAGAATGACTGGGGGTTGTGGGAAGGCATACTTAACAGCTTTGCTGTGGTGCTCACTGCCTCCTCCTGCTGGCCGGGAGTGATATTCCCAACAGTAATTGCTGATTCCGTGTACTCACCGTGTCTTAAGAAAGAAAAAGGGATTATCTATTTTTTTTTTTTCAAGTAGACTGTCCCTTTAATTCAAAACAAGTTTTATTTCACTGCATGGGGCGTCTCCAAATGTTCTTATAAATATTGTGTATGTAGAAGAACAATCAGATTTTCTATAGAGGAGTCAATTAGTTCTAAAATAATAAGTTATGTACAGGAAATATGAGTTTACCTGTGACCCGAACCATTAGTCATAGGAACTACTGAACGCAAAGGTGGTCCAGAGATGTCACTGGCCAATGGGAGCTGAGACACAGGATCTGGATGGGTCCTATACAAATGAAAAACACAATTGTTATAAAGAAGGCCCATTATCAGAAGAAAGAAAAGTGCAGCTTTGCCCATAAACACATATTTTCAGCCATCACCCTAGTCTGACATGCTGTTAGACAGAAGCCCTCCAACCAGCCTCAGACAATTACAAGGTATAATCGGATGCTTTGCTGAGTTTCTCAGAGAGCCCATTATTACAGTGCTTGATAACATAATAGTATATCTGATTGTGTGGCACCATAGCTGTAATATCCAATATTTACATCTCCCAAGACATTCTCTCCTACGGTTTAACAGCTCAGAAATCGAACACATTTTCCTCAAAAAGTAAAAGCTCACAGTATCCAGTGACTAAAATGATTTACTATCAGACGGCCCCACACAAATGCTGCAATGCTCTCAGTGAAGAAAACTTTCAAAGCCAGGCTGTTCTGCTGTATAATGAGGAAGGCAGCAAATTACTTGTCTGAAAATATAGATATGCAGTAACTCTGGTTCCCAGGCAGAGGCACTTCAGGTTAAAGAATTAAAAACAACTTTATGTTAAAAGGGACACTAAACCCAAATGTATTCTTTCATGATTCAGATAGAACATGCAATTTTAAGCAACTTTCACTTTAACTCACGCCTATAATAATATTTAATTCATTCTCTTGGTATCTTTATTTGAAAAGCATGAATCATCCCATTTTTGGTTCAGCACCTGGGTAGCGCTTGCTGATTGGTGGCTAAATGTAGCCACTAATCAGCAAGCACTACCCCGGGTTCTGAACCAAAAATGGGCTGGCTCCTAAGCTTACATTGCTGATTTTTCAAATAAAGATACCACTAGAACAAAGAAAAAATGATAATAGGAGTAAATTAAAAAGCCGCTTAAAATTGCTATTATATCTGAATCATGGGTTTAGTGTCCCTTTAAAAAACAAAAAACTATGATAAATATGAAACAGCAGCAATTACACATAATAAAAAGGTTTGAGAAGTTTTTTTAAAAATCAAGGACTCTTCCCAAAAATGTAGGCACCAGGAATGTTAGGTAATCGTGTGTATTATTATTATATTTCTTACTGTAAGTAATACACAAAGTAGTTACAGTTTCTGCTGCTAATTATACACAATACACTGATAAACGCATTGTCAGCACGTAATATATGAAAATTATTAAAGGGACAGTAAATGTATTTTTTAAATCTATGCATCATATTAATTGCTGCTTTACAAAATATCCGCAAACAAAATAAATGGTTTAAACATAACTAAAGCCATAATTTTTTTTAGCAAAATTGATTTGTTTTGCAGTCCAGGTATACAACACATGTTGCTTATCTGTTCGGGGCAGTATAGCTGAGCCGTTGCACTGATAAAGCAATGACAGTGCAGCATTGTAGAAGGTTTAAGGTGCGGCTGCCATACAAGTTTGGGGACCGATTCTCAAAAGGATGTGGAAGAATCAGAGAAGGTTCAGATAAAACTGTAAAACTGTTAGAGGTCCTCTCGGGGCCGGGATACCACTTATGTGGAACTGAATAATTCACCATACAAGGAATATAGTCTGTCTGCTCTGTTTATTACAATCAGTGTTGCGGTTATATAGTATACATCACATACATTGTAAATTGACACAGTGGGGCTTCATACACGCCCTCTTATTGCAACATAATCAGTGGAAAGTTACAGAACTTTAGACATAAATATAAAAAGTGAGAGAGATGCACTCAGCTGAGACAGAACAAAAGCTAGAAAAACTTCCGTGCCTGTTCATTTTAGGGTGCCACTCAGGGTGCATACTCTTTTAGCACACTATGCCCCTTCACAGAGAAAAAATATCCTGTAGCATATCAGTCTGACCCTGCCCAATGACAGTCCAGCGCCGAAATACCAGGCAATTCTTCTCTGAATAAGAGAAACAACAACGTTTCTGTGGGCCTCTCGTCAGTGAAGTGCAGTCGCATCTCTCTAAGGGCATGTGTGCAAGGAGTCCACGTCTGGTTTCCCCTTTTACTCTTAGGGAGACCCAAGAGCAATTTGCATAAATATAAAAAGAGAGAGAGAGATGCTCTCAGCTGAGACTGAACAAAAGCTAGAAAAACTTCCGTGCCTGTTCATTTTAGGGTGCCACTCAGGGTGCATACTCTTTTAGCACACTATGCCCCTGTATCCTGTAGCATATCAGTCTGACCCTGCCCAATCACAGTCCAGCACCGAAATAGAACTTTAGACATAAAATTGTTTATGTAAAAGGCAAGAAAACTTAGACATTCGTCCTTCTTTGTATAAGATAAGGAAGAAATGTGGTGAGACCATGTTAATACTAGCAGGTGCATACTTTCGGTTAGCAACAAGATAAAATGTTATTAAACAAGAACAGATGTCAGCAGACTAAGTTTGACAAAAACAACAGTTCAGAATGGCTGAATAGCCACAAAATGGAGGCATGTTGGATATACATTCTTACAAAAACAAAGTTAATAAGGAAAATGTAAGCATTAAAGTGAAGGTAAACTTTGATGAATGAAAGCCTGTTTTTTAAAAATACTATTAAAAACAGGGGCACTTTCATTCATCAAAGTTTAGAAAGCAGCCGTTTTGATTAAAAACGTACCTTTGTTTTTTTGAGAGCCAGAGCAGCTTCCCCCACCCAGAGATCCTGTCTTCACACGTCATCAATGACTAATCCAACTTCCTCCAATCATGGCTTACCCCCCAGGATAGTCATTGCCTGAGGCCATGCCGTTATTGGAGGTAGCTGGATTAGTCATTGATGACGTGTGAAGAGAGGATCTCCGGGTGGGGGAAGCTGCTCGGGCTGTGAAAAAAACAAAGGTAAGTTTTTAATCAAAACGGCTGCTTTCTATTAAATACTTTTAATAGTATTTTTAAAAAACGGGCTTTCATTCATCAAAGTTTACTTTCACTTTAAAGCATGCAGAGAGAAGAAGTTAAACAAACTAGGTTTGTTCTCCCTAGCAAATCAGGATTACCTCATATAAATATATTTAAAATGTGTGCAGAGAATTATCAGGGCCCTGTTATTATTATGTGACAAGCAGCTATCCCTTAAAGGGGTACAAAGTTGTAAAACCAACACACCTTTAAACATAAATGTCCAGCAGGTTTCAAGGTGGGTGCAACACAATCAGAGCAAAAACCCCTTGCTCCAAATAATCAAGTGTCCAAAGAAATGTTGCACTCTCAGGTGTGGAAAAGTGAAATAACCTTTATTAGGTAGACAGCAATGTTTCGGGGCACCTGCCCCTTTGTCAAGGGGTATATTTCAAAGTAAAAGTCAAAATTAAACTTTCATGAGTCAGACAAAGTGTGCAATTATAAGAGACTTTTAAATTGGCTACTGTTATCAAATTCTTCTTTTGGTATTTTTTGTTGAAAAGCATACCTAGGTAGGCTTACAAGCAGCAATAAACTGTTTGGAGCTAGCTGCTGATTGGTCTCTCTTCTTATTGGCTCACCAGATGTTCTGCTGGCTCCTAGAAGTGCATTGCTGAATGTAATCTTGTATTTAAAGGGACATGCAACTTTCTAAATTACTCTATATTTGAAAAGCAAGAATGTCAGTTTAGATGCCGGCCCATTTTTGGTGAACAACCTGGGTTGTCCTTGCTGATTGGACAGCACCAATAAACAAATGCTGTCCATGGTTCTGAACCAACGATTGGCTGGATCCTTAGCTTAGATGCCTTCTTTTTCAAATAAAGATAGCAAGAGAACAAAGAAAAATTGATAATAGGAGTAAATTAGAAAGTTGCATGTAATATGGGTAGACTTGATGGGCCTTTTGGTTCTTATCAACTGTCAAATTCTATGTTTCTTTGTGTTTTTCACAGTAAAAACAATCAAGCTTGGTGAGTTTTTAGGCAAGAATCACAGGAAATATGTTAAGTATGACATTTATAGACTTTTGTCCTCATTCAACCTCATCACCTATTTTGTTACTTTCTTACTTTAAAACTCCCTCTCCCAGCTACGAAGACAAATGTAGTGTCCTTTCCTCATGCAAATCAATATGACTAATATACTTTTCCAACTAATATGGTAAGCTTAGGATAAATATGCAAATCAAATGCTGTAGACATTGGTTTTACAGAACAAAATGATTTCAGTGTATGAGCTACAGCTATATTAACCTCAGGAATAGACCAAGCATGGAGGAAGTATTTGAGCCAGGGATGCGCCTGAGAGAAGCACATTTAGCCTGTGTGCATTACAGGCGGGACTTTTTGTGAAATTCATTGTGATGATGCGTTTGGTTGTGCAGCCGTAACATTTATGAAATGTACCTGCTGTGAAAGAGCAATGACATGAAGACGCTACATCACAACAGATGAAGTAGACATCTTCCCTAGGAAAAATATTTTATTTGCCCTTTCCCTTTTCTGAGGAGTCTCAATAAAAGTGAGTTTCTATCAATTGAGAAATTGAGATGTGTGTCCTAAACCTTCACAAGCAATGCAAAAGTGACTTGCTCTAAAGTCTAAAAGCTCCTAAAGGGACAGTCTAGTCAGAACTAAACTTTCATGATTCAGATAGTGCATGCAACTTTAAACAATATTCTAATTTACTTTCATAATCAAATTTGCTTTGTTCCTTTGATATTCTTTGTTGAAAGCTAAACCTAGGAATCACCGTGGAATCACTTGGCCATTTTCAATATTATTCAATAAAAACTAAGCAAAAATAAATATGCTTTTATTTTTACAATAGGGTTTAAATGTAGCTAGCCAAAAAAAAAAAGTTACAAAATGGCTCAGCACTGGGGTGAAAAAAAAAAAGCTATGCAGCGTATGGGTTAAATAAAGAATTAGAACATACATTTTTTTATATAAGATTGACCTTTTAAAGGAATATGATACACTCTGAGATTGCAATATCAAATGTTTAAATTATGGAAGATATTTTACATCAACATTTCTCCAGTAGCTATTGGAGAGGAATATTGTGCATGTGGTATGTGCAGGCGCAGTCACTTTAGTTTACTATGAAATCTCACAAGATTATGGTGAACTCTCCCACGAGATTAAGATGAAATCCCACAAAGTGTGACCTCAGCACTAATGATGCTGATGTTGTTTATTGCTTTTTTTTCATGTTCCATGTAATATCTGAATGGTAACTACTCACTAAGCTCTTACTCTGGTGAGTAGAATTTATTTTTAAAAAATTCACAAATACATTATAGATTTTTTTTCTCATACTAGAACCAAGGACACATGGAAATTTATGTTGATTAACATATCCATTTCAGCTCTACAAAGCAAAAAAAAAAAAAAAAAAAAAGGAGGTAGAACCTCAATGCGGTTATAAAAGATGGACTGAATGGCTGGGCCTGCCCCTATGCCCTGACGAAGTCACGTACTAGTGACGAAACGCGTCGGTGGGCGTGGCCAAATGTGAGCGTGAGGTTTTTGGAATCCATGGCTAATAACGCTGTTTAAGCAAGAATACTTTGTAGCAATAATAACCGACACTCTGTAGCGATAATCGTACAATTGGATAGCCGCTACTATCTTTAATAATATGATATAGTCAGTTGTTAGTATACTGCTACTACCAATATTTTGATAACGCTACACTAATTAACATGATGATTATTTAATACCCATAGATTATCCGTAGACTCTGCTGAATGAATGTACTAACTATATGGTTGTTCAACCAACAATCTCAGTAAGAGAGTATACACTGAGAATGACTTTAGAGCATTTATGAGTTTGGATGATTGGGTATATAATATAGTATGTGCTATAACATAATATTGAGCCACATTACAGTGTGTGTTATCATTAATACTGAGTCATGAATGCAAGTGCTTAAACTGCACGCTATCAGTGAGATATTGATTTCTTTTGATGTGCATGGTGTGCTATTGAGATATAGGGCTATAAGTTAAAATCCCAGCAGTACGCAGGTAGGAGGACGCCTTTGAGCGCATAGACCTGTATGCATTGAATTCATTTTTTGCACCCCATACTGCATGCCATATTCTGATATTTGTTGGTGTCCTCACGCTCCATCTGACCATACATGCCCATTTTTATGCTATTTTTTTGTTTTTAAATTTCTATTTGGATCAGTTCATTTGTTCATTGCAGAGTAATGGAAGACACATACCCATTTCCCTAATGATCCAATTTGATATTGTCCGTCTGTTTATATATACATGTTAAATAAAGTGTTTATTTTCTTTTTCACTCTATAATATTCACAGTGTGTTTAATTCAGCACTTGGCTTTAATGCCTAAAATCCTTTAACCCTCCTAATATATCCTTAATTCTGACCAAAGCCTGACTAAAAGTTTGAACGTCTGGAACATCTACCAGACGTTTGTGTAGTAGAATAGACAAAGCAGATATTTGTCCTTTTAGAGAACTAGCTGATAATCCCTTCTCCAAACCTTCTTGGAGAAAAGACAATATTCTAGGAATCCTAATCTTACTCTACGAGTAACCTTTGGATTCACACCAATAAAGATATTTGCACCAAATCTTATGATAGATCTTCCTGGTGACAGGTTTTCTAGACTGAATCAGGGTATCAATGACTGACTCAGAGAACCCATGCATTGATAGAATTAGGCGTTCAATCTCCAAGCAGTCAGACACAGAGAAACTAGATTTGGATGCCAGAACGGACCTTGGATTAGAAGGTCCCGCCTCATTGGCAGGGTCCACGGTGGAAC
This sequence comes from Bombina bombina, assembly GCF_027579735.1. Lineage (NCBI taxonomy): Eukaryota > Metazoa > Chordata > Amphibia > Anura > Bombinatoridae > Bombina > Bombina bombina. The sequence continues at coordinate 42,557,585 of NC_069500.1, read as the reverse complement.
TGAGGACATGCCCACTAGGTCTGCATACCAAGTCCTGCGTGGCCACGCAGGTGCTATCAGAATCACCAAAGCTCTCTCCTGCTTGATTCTGGCAACCAGACGTGGGAGGAGAGAAAGCGGTGGAAATACGTAGGCCAGATTGAAGGACCAAGGTACTGCTAGAGCATCTATCAGTACCGCCTTGGGATCCCGGGACCTGGACCCGTAACGAGGAAGTTTGGCATTCTGACGTGATGCCATCAGATCCAATTCTGGTGTGCCCCATAGCTGAATCAGCTGAGCAAATACCTCCGGATGGAGTTCCCACTCCCCCGGATGAAAAGTCTGACGACTTAGAAAATCTACCTCCCAGTTCTCTGCTCCTGGAATGTGGATTGCTGAGAGATGGCAAGAGTGATCCTCTGCCCATCGGATTATTTTGGTTACCTCCATCATCGCTAGAGAACTCCTTGTTCCTCCTTGATGATTGATATAAGCTACAGTTGTGATGTTGTCCGACTGAAACCTGATGAATTTGGCTGCAGCAAGCTGAGGCCACGCCTGAAGCGCCTTGAATATCGCTCTCAGTTCTAGGATGTTTATCGGAAGAAGAGATTTCTCCCGAGACCATAAGCCCTGTGCTTTCAGGGAGTTCCAGACTGCACCCCAGCCTAGCAGGCTGGCATCTGTCATTACAATGAGCCACTCTGGCCTGTGGAAGTACATTCCCTGAGACAGGTGGTCCTGAGACAACCACCAGAGAAGAGAATCTCTGGTCTCCTGGTCCAGATGCAGTTGAGGAGATAAATCTGCATAATCCCCATTCCACTGTTTGAGCATGCATAGTTGCAGTGGTCTGAGGTGTAGGCGGGCAAAAGGAACTATGTCCATTGCCGCTACCATGAGTCCGATTACCTCCATACACTGAGCCACAGATGGCCAAGGAATGGAATGAAGAGTTTGGCAAGTGGTTAAGAGTTTTGATTTTCTGACCTCCGTCGGAAATATTTTCATTTCTACAGAATCTATCAGAGTCCCTAGAAAGGAAACTCTTGTAAGAGGGAAGAGAGAACTCTTTTTTATGTTCACCTTCCACCCGTGAGATCTCAGAAAAGCCAACACAATGTCCGTGTGAGACTTGGCTAGCTGAAAAGTCGACGCCTGGATTAAGATGTCGTCTAGATAAGGCGCCACTGCTATGCCCCGAGGTCGTAGAACCGCCAGAAGGGACCCTAGCACCTTTCTGAAAATTCTTGGAGCCGTGGCTAACCCGAAGGGAAGAGCCACAAACTGGTAATGCCTGTCTAGAAAGGCAAATCTGAGAAATTGATGATGATTTCTGTGAATAGGGATGTGTAGCTACGCATCCTTTAAGTCCACGGTAGTCATATACTGACCTTCCCGGATCAGAGGCAGAATAGTCTGAATGGTTTCCATCTTGAATGATGGAACTTTGAGGAACTTGTTTAGAATTTTGAGATCCAAGATTGGTCTGAAAGTTCCCTCTTTTTTGGGAACCACAAACAGGTTTTATTAGAACCCTAGCCCCTGTTCCTCTTTTGGGACTGGGCGGATCACCCCCATGGTAAGAAGATCTTCTACACAGCGTAAGAACGCCTCTATCTTTGTCTGGTTTACAGACAATCGAGAAATATGAAATCTCCCCCTTGGAAGGGAGTCTTTGAATTCCAGAAGATATCCCTGGGACACAATTTCTAAAGCCCAGGGATCGTGAACATCTCTTGCCCAAGCCTGAGCGAAGAGAGAGAGTCTACCCCCTACTAGATCCGGTCCCGGATCGGGGCTACCTCTTCATGCTGTCTTAGAGGCAGCTGCAGGCTTTTTGGCCTGTTTACCCTTGTTCCAAGCCTGGTTAGGTCTCCAGACTGACTTGGATTGGGCAAAATTCCCCTCTTGCTTTGTAGCAGAGGAAGCTGAAACGGAACCACTCTTGAAGTTCCGAAAGGAACGAAAATTATTTTGTTTGATCTTCATCTTATTTGATCTATCCTGAGGAAGGGCATGGCCTTTCCCTCCAGTGATGTCTGAAATAATCTCTTTCAGTTCAGGCCCGAATAGGGTCTTTCCTTTGAAAGGGATGTTCAAAAACAGAATTTATGCTTACCTGATAAATTACTTTCTCTTGTGATGTATCAAGTCCACGGATTCATCCTTTACTTGTGGGATATTCTCCTTCCCAACAGGAAGTGGCAAAGAGAGCACACAGCAGAGCTGTCCATATAGCTCCCCCTCTAGCTCCACCCCCCAGTCATTCGACCGAAGGTTAGGAAGAAAAAGGAGAAACCATAGGGTGCAGTGGTGACTGTAGTTTAAACAAAATAACTACCTGACTTAATAGCCAGGGTGGGCCGTGGACTTGATACATCACAAGAGAATGTAATTTATCAGGTAAGCATAAATTCTGTTTTCTCTTGTAAGATGTATCGAGTCCACGGATTCATCCTTTACTTGTGGGATACCAATACCAAAGCTTTAGGACACGGATGAAGGGAGGGAACAAGACAGGTACCTTAAACAGAAGGCACCACTGCTTGTAAAACCTTTCTCCCAAAAATAGCCTCCAAAGAAGCAAAAGTATCGAATTTGTAAAATTTGGAAAAAGTATGCAGCGAAGACCAAGTCGCTGCCTTACAAATCTGTTCAACAGAAGCCTCATTTTTAAAAGCCCATGTGGAAGCCACTGCTCTGGTAGAATGAGCAGTAATTGTTTCGGGAGGCTGCTGGCCAGCAGTCTCATAGGCCAAACGGATGATGATTTTCAGCCAAAAGGAAAGAGAGGTAGCAGTCGCCTTCTGACCTCTCCTCTTACCAGAATAGATAACAAACAATGAAGTTGATTGTCTGAAATCCTTAGTTGCTTGTAAATAGAACTTTAAAGCACGAAGCACATCAAGATTGTGTAACAGACGTTCCTTCTTCGAAGGAGGATTAGGACACAGAGAAGGAACAACAATTTCCTGGTTAATATTCTTATTAGACACAACCTTAGGAAGAAAACCGGGTTTGGTATGCAAAACTACCTTATCTGCATGGAAAACCAGGTAAGGTGAATCACACTGTAAAGCAGATAACTCTGAAACTCTTTGAGCAGAAGAGATAGCTACCAAAAACAAAACTTTCCAAGATAAAAGCTTAATATCTATGGAATGTAAAGGTTCAAATGGAACTCCTTGCGGAACTGAAAAAACTAAATTCAGACTCCATGGCGGAGCCACAGGTCTATAAACAGGCTTGATTCTGACTAAAGCCTGACTAAACGCTTGAAAGTCTGGTACCTCTGCCAGACGTTTGTGTAAAAGAATAGACAAAGCAGATATCTGTCCTTTTAAGGAACTAGCTGCTAATACTTTCTCCAATCCTTCTTGGAGAAAGGACAATATCCTGGGAATCCTAATCTTACTCCATGAGTACCCTTGGATTCGCACCAAAAATATATTTTCGCCAAATCTTATGGTAGATTTTCCTGGTGACAGGCTTTCTAGCCTGAATCAGGGTATCAATAACCGACTCAGAGAAACCACGCTTTGATAGAATTAGGCGTTCAATCTCCAAGCAGTCAGACGCAGAGAAATTAGATTTGGATGTTTGAAAGGACCTTGTATTAGAAGGTCTTGCCTCATTGGTAGTGTCCATGGTGGAACAGATGACATGTCCACTAGGTCTGCATACCAGGTCCTGCGTGGCCATGCAGGCGCTATTAGAATCACCAAAGCCCTCTCCTGCTTGATTCTGGCAACCAGATGAGGGAGGAGAGGAAACGGTGGAAAAACATAGGCCAGATTGAAGGACCAAGGCGCTGCTAGAGCATCTATCAGCACCGCCTGGGGATCCCGGGATCTGGACCCGTAAAGAGGAAGCTTGGTGTTCTGACGGGACGCCATCAGATCCAATTCTGGCGTGCCCCATAGCTGAGTCAGCTTGGCAAATACCTCCGGGTGGAGTTCCCACTCCCCCGGGTGAAAAGTCTGACGACTTAGAAAATCCGCAAGAGTGATCCTCCGCCCACCTGATTATTTTTGTTACTTCCATCATTGCTAGGGAACTCCTTGTTCCCCCTTGATGATTGACGTAAGCTACAGTCGTGATGTTGTGCGACTGAAATCTGATGAATTTGGCCGCAGCTAGCTGAGGCCATGCCTGGAGCGCGTTGAATATCGCCCTCAGTTCCAGAATGTTTATCGGGAGAAGAGCTTCTTCCCGAGACCATAAGCCCTGAGCTTTCAGGGAGTCCCAGACTGCACCCCAGCCCAACAGACTGGCGTCGGTCGTTACGATGATCCACTCTGGTCTGTGGAAACACATTCCCTGAGACAGGTGATCCTGAGACCACCACCAGAGAAGAGAATCTCTGGTCCCCTGGTCCAGCTGTATTTGAGGAGACAAATCTGCATAATCCCCATTCCACTGTTTGAGCATGCATAGTTGCAGTGGTCTGAGGTGTATCCGTGCAAAAGGGACTATGTCCATTGCCGCTACCATTAGCCCGATTGTCTCCATGCACTGAGCTACAGATGGCCGAGAAATGGAATGAAGGGCTCGGCAAATGGTTAAGAGTTTTAACTTTCTGACCTCCGTCAGAAATATTTTCATTTCTACCGAGTCTATTAGAGTTCCTAGGAAGGAAACTCTTGTGAGGGGGGAGAGAGAACTCTTTTTGATGTTCACCTTCCACCCGAGAGACCTCAGAAAGGCCAATACAATTTCCGTGTGAGACTTGGCTCTTTGGAAAGTTGACGCTTGAATTAAGATGTCGTCTAGATAAGGCGCCACTGCTATGCCCCGCGGTCTTAGAACCGCCAGGAGGGACCCTAGCACCTTTGTGAAAATTATGGGAGCAGTGGCCAACCCGAAAGGAAGAGCCACAAATTGGTAATGCTTGTCCAGAAAGGCGAACCTGAGAAACTGGTGATGATCTTTGTGGATAGGAATGTGCAGATACGCATCCTTTAGATACACGGTAGTCATATATTGACCCTCCTGGATAATTGGCAAGATTGTCCGAATGGTCTCCATCTTGAATGATGGGACTCTGAGGAATTTGTTTAGAATTTTGAGATCCAGGATTGGTCTGAAAGTTCCTTCTTTCTTGGGAGCCACAAACAGGTTTGAGTAAAAACCCAGCCCTTGTTCCGCAATTGGAACTGGGTGGATCACACCCATTGTATGTAGGTCTTCTACACAGCGTAAGAACGCCTCTTTCTTTGTCTGGTCTGTAGACAGACGAGAAATGTGGAATCTTCCCCTTGGAGGGGAGTCCTTGAATTCTAGAAGATATCCCTGGGATACAATCTCTAAGGCCCAGGGATCGTGTACATCTCTTGCCCAGGCCTGAGCAAAGAGAGAGAGTCTGCCCCCTACTAGATCCGGTCCCGGATCTGGGGCTACCCCATCATGCTGTCTTGGAGGCAGCTGCAGGCTTCTTGGCCTGTTTACCCTTGTTCCAGCCCTGGTAAGGTTTCCAGGCTGACCTGGGTGGCGAAGTGTTACCCTCTTGCTTTGTAGCAGGGGAGGATGATGCGAGACCGCTCCTGAAATTTCGAAAGGAACAAAAATTATTTCTAGTATTAAAACAAACAGGCTTGGAAATCACTTTAATCAAGTAAAAACACACTTTGAAAAAAAAAAAAACGTTACTGTGCCTTTAAGAGATAAAAAAGGCACACAATTTTGAAAAACAGTGAAAAAATGCAGCAAACTTTTCGAAAATTTTACAGTATTTACCTAAAGCATTAGTAAGATTGCACCACTAGCAATAAAAACGATTAACCCCTTAATGCCAAAACCGGATCGACAGTAAGCCAAAAAACCGTTTAAAAAACGTTCAGCACCCTGCCACAGCTCTGCTGTGGCCCTACCTGCCCTTAGGAACCAGATTTGTGGGGAAAAAACTTCTTATAGGGCCTCAAACTGCAGCCAGACCCTCCATGTGAAGCAGCCTGAACTTCTAGTCAAATATAACTGTGCATCTGAGGCGCAAAATTAGGCCCCTCCCACCTCACTACGGTGCTTGTGAGGCCTAAAGAAACACTCCCAAGTGTTTGAATAATAGCCATGTGGGTAACAACCCCTGAAAGAAACCCAAAGTAACCCTCAAAGTGTCTCAAACAAACGAAATTTTCAATAAAAACCGTTTGCCATGAAAGTAGTGTCAACCAGCATAAACTAGCCCTGTTATGTAAGCTTAAAATTCCATACTTAGTTTCTGAATACAGCTTACCCTTCCCTCATGGGGATATTATCAGTCCTTTCTAGCATTATCACAGTCTTGTCTAGAAATAAATGTCTGAACATACCTTTTTGCAGCCTAACCTGCAAACCGTTCCCCCCAACTGAAGTTTTCTTGTACTCCTCAGTCTTTGTGGGAACAGCAGTGGATTTTAGTTACAACATGCTAAAATCATCTTCCTCCCTGCAGAAATCTTCATCTCCTTTCTGCTAGAGAGTAAATAGTACACACCGGCACCATTTAAAATAACAAACTTTTGCTTGTAGAAAATAAAAACTACATTTCTAACACCACATTCACTTTACCCTTCCGATTGCTTAGAGACGGCAAAGAGAATGACTGGGGGGTGGAGCTAGAGGGGGAGCTATATGGACAGCTCTGCTGTGTGCTCTCTTTGCCACTTCCTGTTGGGAAGGAGAATATCCCACAAGTAAAGGATGAATCCGTGGACTCAATACATCTTACAAGAGAAAGTTTAGATTTAGATAACACATCAGCAGACCAGGACTTAAGCCATAACGCCCTGCGTGCTAAAATGGCAAAACCTGAATTCTTTGCCACTAATTTAGCCAGTTGAAAAGCGGCATCTGTAATAAAAGAATTAACCAACTTAAGGGCCTTGATTCTGTCCATAATCTCCTCTAATGGAGTCTCCATCTGAAGAGCTTCTTCTAGAGCCTCAAACCAGAAAGCACGCAATAGGTTGGAGAGAAAAACCCTGATGAACAAAAAATTTTCTTCAGAAGACCCTCTAATTTTTTATCCATAGGATCTTTGAAATCACAACTGTCTTTGATAGGTATAGTTGTACGCTTAGACAGAGTAGAAATAGTTCCCTCCACCTTAGGAACTGTCTGCCACGAGTCCCGCATGGTGTCAGATATGGGAAACATTTTCTTAAAAACAGGAGGGGGAGAGAACGGAATACCTGGTCTATCCCACTCCTTAGTAATAATATTCACAATCCTCTTAGGGACTGGAAAAACATCAGTGTAAACAGGAACCTCTAAGTATTTATCCATTTTACACAATTTCTCTGGAACCACTATAGGGTCACAATCATCTAGAGTCGCTAATACCTCCCTGAGCAACAAGCTTAAATTTAAAGGCCGTCATATCAGAATCTGTCTGAGGAAGCGTCTTTCCTGAATCAGAAATTTCTCCCTCAGATAACAAATCCCTCACCCCTACTTCAGAGCATTGTGAGGGCATATCAGATACGGCTACTAAAGTGTCAGACGGCTCAGCATTTTTTCTAAACCCAGAGCTGTCCCGCTTTCCTTGTAAACCAGGCAGTTTAGATAAAACCTCTGTGAGGGTTGTATTCATAACTGTTGCAATGTCTTGTAAAGTAAAAGAATTTGACGCACTAGAGGTACTTGGCGTCACTTGTGCGGGCGTTACTGGTTGTGACACTTGGGGAGAGCTAGATGGCGAACCTTCATTTACTTCTGACTGAGAATCATCTATTGCTCTATTTTTAAGTGCTAATATATGTTCTTTATAGTTTATAGACATATCAGTACAATTGGGACACATTCTAAGAGGGGGTTCCACAATGGCTTTCAAACATATTAAACAAAGATTTTCCTTGGTGTCAGACATGTTAAACAGGCTAGTAATGTAACAAGCAAGCTTGGAAAAAACTGTAATCAAAGTAAAAAACACTTAGAAATAAAACAGTACTGTGCCTTTAAGAGAAAAAAAGCTACACCAGTTCTGCAAAACAGTGTAAAAAAGCAGTAAACTTAACGAAATTTTTACAGTAGCATTATAAATGCTTAGTAACTTTGCACAGCTATGCAAATAAACAATTAACCCCTTAATGGCAAAAACGGATTGAAAAAACGTTAAACCCAGTAAAAAAGACTTTCAGCACCTTGCCACAGCTCTGCTGTGGCTTCTACCTGCCCTTCAGAACAATTTGTGGGGGAAAAAACTTCTTTAACAGCCCTCAAACACAGCAGGAAACTCAGCAGTGATGTGTCTCAGAGGAAAGGAAACTGCGCAACTGAGGCGCAAAAATAGGCCCCTCCCACCTCACTCGATGTTTTGAGGCCTATCAGAGAAACACCAGAGTGTCTCTTAATTAACCATGTGAGTTACAAAACTCAAAACCAAGCCACAATGACCCCTTTAGTCCCTTCAAAAAACGTTATAAATGCATCAATAAACAAAACGTTTTTTCCTAACAGTGTCACCAGCCCTTTAGTCCCTTCAGAAAACGTTATAATTGCATCAATAAACAAAACGTTTTTTTCTTAACAGTGTCACCAGTAACTAATGAGCCCTTCAAGCAAGCTGAAATTCTTATTAATATGTCTGAATACAGCTTACCCTTCCCTCATGGGGATATTGCCAGCCTTTTCTAGAATTAACACAGTCTGTCTAGAAAAATATAGACTGAACATACCTCATATGCAGCTTAGCCTGCAAACTGTTCTCCCAACTGAAGTTTTCCAGTACTCTTCAGGCCTTGTGAGAACAGTAGTGGATCTTAGTTACAAAGTGCTAAGATCATCATCCTCCTTGCAGAAATCTTCATCCCTTTTCTGCCAGAGAGTAAATAGTACACACCAATACCATTTAAAATAATAAACTTTTGCTTGAGAAATAAAAAAACTAACATTATAGTCACCACATAGCTCTTTGCCCTTCCTAGCAGTTAAGCAGGCAGAGAGAATGACTGGGGGGTGGAGCTAAGGGGGGAGCTATATAGACAGCTCTGCTGTGGGTGCTCTCTCTGCCACTTCCTGTAGGGAAGGAGAATATCCCACAAGTAAGGATGAATCCGTGGACTCGATACATCTTACAAGAGAAAATGTGGGTTCACTGTCCATTTAAGCTATATGGCAGCAGTTCTTACAGCATTGTTTATAGACGTGAACTCCCATAAGCTTCTATCAGCCTTCTTAGGTTTAGTCTTCAACAAGGAATACCAAAAGAACAAGGAATACCAAAAGAACAAAGTAAAATTGATAATTTAAGTAATTTGGAAAGTTTTTTAAAATAGCATGCTTTATCTAAATCATCAAAGTTTCATTTTGACCTTACGGTCCCTTTAAGGAAAACAAAACGTATTCTTATCTCTATGCAAGGCAAGGTGCTGGCACGCTTAACCACAAGTATAAGCTGCATACTATCATTTAAAAATAAATAAGCAAAAATATAAAACTACTAAGTAGTTAAAGGGAGAGTTTACACTCTAGTCATCTTAAACCATAGATTAAGCTGCAAATAGCTTCCTGCACCCTTTCTATATCATGCAGCAGGAACGGTAAAAAGCTAATTTTAAAATGAATATTGTTTCTGGCTACTTTAAAATTGATGCTAAGCTCCGCCCACTGATAACATCACGATCTGGGCTGCATATGGCATCCAATCACAAAAGGATCAATAGTTGAATTCAACAGACCGTCAATGCTATTCAGCAGAGTGACTAGATGCAGCCCAGATCGTGAAGTCATTGACGGCGGAGCTTGGCAGCAATTTCAAAGTCACTAGAAACAATATTCATTTTAAAATAACTTTTTTACCATACCTGCTGCATGATATAGAAAGGGGCACAGAAGGTTATTCGCAGCCTAATCTAAGGTAAGACTTTAAGATGACTAAGGTGTAGGAATGTCCATTTAAAAGTTATATATACATCAGTCAAGGATGTGTAAAGGCTTGCACATTAAAAGGGACATCAAACCCACATTTCTTCTTTCATGATATAGAAAGAACATGCAATTTTAAACAACTTTCTAATTTACTTCTATGATCTAATTTGCTTCATTCTCTTGATATCCTTTGCTGAAAAGCATATCTAGATAGGCTTAGTAGCTGCTGATTGGTGGCTGCACATAGATGTCTCGTGTGATTGACTCACCCATGTGCATCACTAATTCTTCAACAAAGGATATCTAAAGAATAAAGCAAATTAGATATCAGGAGTACATTGGAATGTTATGTAAAATTGAATCATGAAGAAAAATGTTGGGTTTAGTGTCCCTTTAACTGTCACTCATATGGTAGATTTTTAAAGACAACATGCATCCTATTTAACATAAGGTCTGCAACGCATTTTACTGTCTAGCAGGTAACGTGCTGAAATATCAAATAATGTAAATAACTCTCACCGATTATAATCCAGTCTGGTCTGTTGCAGCTGTTGTTCCTTAAGACATAGTTTTGCTTCCTGCTGGGCCAGCATCTGTTGCAGCCGCTCCTTCTCAATTTCTAACTCCATTTTCTGCAGTATAAGTTGATGTTTTTTGTCTTCGGATAAGCTTTGTCCATATGCTGGTTCTTTAGGTTGTGTCACCCCATTACCTGGCAAAGATGTGGATGAGTTGCGAACAAATGAGTATGGCACAGAACGGCCTCCGGGCGAGAGATCAGGCGTGTTTTGTGTCTTCTTTGATGCATTATGTAAGCAGCAATGAGTCTCTTGATGGTTAAAGATGGACCCACAATGGTGACTTTGAAGGCACTTTGGCTGTTGTGAGCAGTGTAAATCTGAAAACCCAGCATGGATGCCTTTGCCTTGTAAACCACTTCCTAGACAACACTCTCCTTGGTTGTAACAGAGGCCAAGTCTAGAGCTGGGTTCACTTCTACAGTGGCGATTGGTCCCATGAGAACATGAGCTTCCCGCTTCACTTCTAGACTTATGGTGAAGCGGAGCATAAGGCTGACAAAGATAGGAACCGTTGAGATCACTAGACACCGTCCCCTGAGGAACCTGGTCAGACACCTGTAAAAAAAACAATAATAATTACAAATTTATACTAATTGATAGCTTATTATTTATTATGTGATTAGTTAGTTCAGCTATCAAGTGTCAAGAAAGAAGATCCCTCAGATGTGGCTGCAACTTTGACCAAGAAATCAAATTTGGTTCAATTTTTGTTTATAATTAAAAGTAAATTACCCAAAATATGCAATTAATGTGTTTCAAAATGAAATAGATAAGAAAGTCACTGCACATTATATTCTTTGTTGAAACGTAGCTCCTTTATATGAGATCTTACTTTAGTACTCTCAGGAGTGTGAATGTGTCAAACACTATGGGCCAGATTATAAGTGGAGCACAAATTTGCACTTTCACAAGCGTGATATTTGCGCTCCAATCGTAATACCAGCGCAAAGAAATTGTGTGGCATTATAAGTGGCCGCGTTCGCATTGCTAGGAAGCTTTGCGCTCAATAGAGCGCGCTTCCATAGGCTCAAATGGAAGCCTCGGCCTCATGCGTGAGACACGGCATGAGAACTAGTGCAGCGAAGGGTATAAGTCGCGCAGCAAATGTAAATATAAATGTATATGAATTTATACATATATATTGATGTGTTAATATGAGTATATACACACATATTAACACAAATATATATGTATATAAGCATATACATTTACTGGGAACACACAGACCACATGGATCACAATGTAAAGGCAATTTTCAGTGCCATTTTTTTTTCTTCAAACACCCTACACCCGCACATTAAACCCCATAAAACTGCTTCACTGCTTTAAAAAAATTAAAGATTTTGGGGAACATTTTTTAAATTAACCAGAGATCTGACCTCTGGTTAATTTTCGGAGCGCTTATTGCTACCGCAAGCTCACAATGACAATAACCAGTTACTTGTAATGGCTGGTTATCTATCGCGCTCCAATTTTAGTGCTCCACTTGTAATTTAGTACTTTAAACACAGCCATATTCTGATGCTACGGATGTGACGTGATGAGATATCCCTCCTTGCTCACAAACTAAACTGCACTATGTACTATGGTATAGGCCAAGCTCTGCAGACGAAAGACTTTCCAATTTACTTGCATTATCAAATTTGCTTCATTCTTTTTGTATCCTTTATTGAAGGGGCAGTAATGCATTACTGGGAGCTAGCTGAAAGTCATTGACAAGACCCATATATGTGCAGACACTTTCACCTATTATTAAAGGAACAAAGTCACAATTCAACTTTCATGATTCAGATAGAGCTTGCGATTTTAAACAAATTTCTAGTTTACTGCTATTATCAAATTTGCTTCATTCTCTTGGAGTCCTTTGTTGAATGAAAAGCATACCTAGGTAGGCTCTGGAGCAGCAACACAAGGAGCTAGTTGCTGGTTGGTGGCTGCACATCTAAGAGAGAAATGTGTTCAGCTAGCTCCCAGTAGTGCACTGCTGCTACTTCAACAAAGGATACCAATAGAATGATGCAAATTTGAAAATAAAAGTAAAAAGTAGTTTAACATTTCATCTAAAGAACAAATTGTGGTTTCATGTTCCTTTAAGTTAATAGATATTAAAGGGTCATTATAGTTAAACAAGTACATGTGCTAATTTGTTTTAGCATGTCATTTTCCGACTATTAACCCTGCTCTACTGTCTATTTAACCCCCGCAAAGGTGTTAAACACACAGAAGAAGTTTCGCTCAGGATCTCAGTGCACTGCTGGTCCCTAGTGGAACCCACCGCTGATCCAATCAGAAGCGCTAGTCACACGATTCAGATGTGCAACTAGTGCTGCTGATTGGATCAGTGGCTGGCTCTGCTTGGGACCCGCAGTGCACTGTGTGTAGGAAGCAGAACTTCTACTGTGTGTTTAACACCTTTGCTGGGATTTAAATACATAGTAGATCAGGGTCAATAGTCGGAAAATAACATGATCTAACAGATTAGCGCATTTAATTGTTTGACTATAACAGCCCTTTTAAGAATATATTTAAAATGATGCCACAGCAATTAAACAAATCACTGAATAAAACTGTCATGTTAGAAAATTATTGATTTTTTTTTGTTGACCTGGGACAAACGCCTTGAGAAGCATTCAGAGGTTGTTTATAACTTACTGTGGCCAATCAGGAACAAATATAAACAAGCTCTTGCACATACCAACCAATCCCTGTGTAGCATGTAGGAGTGTCAAAAAAAATTCCAATTTACTTTTATCACCAAATGTCCTTTGTTCCCATGGTATTCTGTGTTGAAGAGATACCTAGGTAGACATCTGGCACACTAAATGGCAGGAAATAGTGCTGCCCTCTAGTGCTCTTGCAAAACTGCTGCCATATAGTGTTCCAGACACGTGCGCGCTCCTAAGCTTACATCCCTGATTTTTAACAAAAGATACCAACAGAACAAAGAAAATTTCGTAATATAAGTACATTTGAAAGTTATTTCAAATGGCATTCTCTATCTGAATCATGAAAGAAAAATGTTGGGTTTATGTCCCTTTAAGTTAGCCTTTCTAATGTATGAACAACTTGTATTCGCTATAATAGGCAGGTAATTGCTACAGCTCATCACATCATTATTGCGGCCTAGCAATAGCTTTGTGGAATCATGTTGGCTCTTTAAATAAATGAAAGCTACAATAAACATTTCCATTTGAGTATAATCTGGAACCGCCAGTACAGAAAAAGCCACAGGTCTCATAATATCACACAGCTCGGTACATTCACCTCCGTGTCCAGGTATTATTGGCATTATGTTCAAAATATGAAAAATCATTAAATGCTAACAGTAACATTATGTATCGTGGCCCAATACAATGTCAAGTTAATTTGCAATAAAATGCCGTTTCCCATGGTTATTAGTGGACATAAAAAAAGCAGCTCTAGAAATTAGAATTTGGCTTCACACTCACGTTGGCAAGAACAGCTGAGATAACAGTAGAAAACTGTTAATCAGAAGAAAATTGTAATAGTTTGGACTTTGAGATTTTAATATGGAACATTCAGAAAGGAATAGAGCCCCAAGTGTGCATACGGCTGATAGCTGCTAAGGGTTAGAGTCTGTAATATATATCAGCCACTGGATGTACTGGGAATGCAGCCTGCCAGCTTCAGATCAATTCTACCTATTCATACTAAGGTATAACGGGTTGTAGGTCACCTGCAGTCCCAGGGCTTTTAAATAAAGAAGATAAAAGGGGTACATTTATTAAGCAGCAGATGCTGCATCAAAGCTCTATTGTTTCAGGTCCGCCTGAAACGGAAGTTAAGAAGCAGCATTCTTATCTCCCTCTCACACTGCCTATCCCCACAGTATTCTTATCTTCCTCTCCCTCTCACGCTGCCTATCCCCACAGTATTCTTATCTTCCTCTCCCTCTCACACTGTCTATCCTCACAGCATTCTTATCTTCCTCTCCCTCTCACGCTACTATCCTCACAGCATTCTTATCTTCCTCTCCCTCTCACGCTACTATCCTCACAGTATTATTATCTTCCTCTCCCTCTCACACTGCTATCCTCACAGCATTCTTATCTTCCTCTCCCTCTCACGCTACTATCCTCACAGTATTCTTATCTTCCTCTCCCTCTCACGCTGCTATCCTCACAGCATTCTTATCTTCCTCTCACACTGCCTATCCCCACAGTATTCTTATCTTCCTCTCCCTCTCACGCTGCCTATCCCCACAGTATTCTTATCTTCCTCTCCCTCTCACACTGCTATCCTCACAGTTTTATTATCTTCCTCTCCCTCTCACACTGCTATCCTCACAGTTTTATTATCTTCCTCTCCCTCTCACACTGCTATCCTCACAGTATTCTTATCTTCCTCTCCCTCTCACACTGCTATCCTCACAGTATTATTATCTTCCTCTCCCTCTCACACTGTCTATCCTCACAGCATTCTTATCTTCCTCTCACACTGCCTATCCCCACAGTATTCTTATCTTCCTCTCCCTCTCACACTGCTATCCTCACAGTTTTATTATCTTCCTCTCCCTCTCACACTGCTATCCTCACAGTATTCTTATCTTCCTCTCCCTCTCACACTGCTATCCTCACAGTATTATTATCTTCCTCTCCCTCTCACACTGTCTATCCTCACAGTATTATTATCTTCCTCTCCCTCTCACACTGTCTATCCTCACAGTATTCTTATCTTCCTCTCCCTCTCACACTGCTATCCTCACAGTATTATTATCTTCCTCTCCCTCTCACACTGTCTATCCTCACAGTATTCTTATCTTCCTCTCCCTCTCACACTGCTATCCTCACAGTATTATTATCTTCCTCTCCCTCTCACACTATCTATCCCCACAGTATTCTTATCTTCCTCTCCCTCTCACACTGCTATCCTCACAGTATTCTTATCTTCCTCTCCCTCTCACACTGCTATCCTCACAGTATTCTTATCTTCCTCTCTCTCTCACACTGCTATCCTCACAGTATTCTTATCTTCCTCTCCCTCTCACACTGTCTATCCTCACAGTATTATTATCTTCCTCTCCCTCTCACACTGCTATCCTCACAGTATTCTTATCTTCCTCTCCCTCTCACACTGCTATCCTCACAGCATTCTTATCTTCCTCTCACGCTACTAGCCTCACAGTATTCTTATCTTCCTCTCCCTCTCACACTGTCTATCCTCACAGTATTCTTATCTTCCTCTCCCTCTCACGCTGCTATCCTCACAGTATTCTTATCTTCCTCTCCCTCTCACACTGCTATCCTCACAGCATTCTTATCTTCCTCTCCCTCTCACACGGTCTATCCTCACAGTATTCTTATCTTCTTCTCCCGCTGCTATCCTCACAGTATTCTTATCTTCCTCTCCCTCTCACACTGCTATCCTCACAGCATTCTCATCTTCCTCTCCCTCCCACACTGTCTATCCTCACAGTATTCTTATCTTCCTCTCCCTCTCACACTGTCTATCCGCACAGTATTCTTATCTTCCTCTCCCTCTCACGCTGCTATCCTCACAGCATTCTTATCTTCCTCTCACACTGCTATCCTCACAGCATTCTTATCTTCCTCTCCCTCTCACACTGCTATCCTCACAGTATTCTTATCTTCCTCTCCCACTGCTATCCTCACAGTATTCTTATCTTCCTCTCCCTCTCACACTGCTATCCTCACAGTATTCTTATCTTCCTCTCCCTCTCACGCTGCTATCCTCACAGCATTCTTATCTTCCTCTCCCTCTCACGCTGCTATCCTCACAGCATTCTTATTTTCCTCTCCCTCTCACACTGCCTATCCCCACAGTATTCTTATCTTCCTCTCCCTCTCACACTGTCTATCCTCACAGCATTCTTATCTTCCTCTCCCTCTCACGCTACTATCCTCACAGCATTCTTATCTTCCTCTCCCTCTCACGCTACTATCCTCACAGCATTCTTATCTTCCTCTCACACTGCCTATCCCCACAGTATTCTTATCTTCCTCTCCCTCTCACACTGCTATCCTCACAGTTTTATTATCTTCCTCTCCCTCTCACACTGCTATCCTCACAGTATTCTTATCTTCCTCTCCCTCTCACACTGCTATCCTCACAGTATTATTATCTTCCTCTCCCTCTCACACTGTCTATCCTCACAGTATTATTATCTTCCTCTCCCTCTCACACTGTCTATCCTCACAGTATTCTTATCTTCCTCTCCCTCTCACACTGCTATCCTCACAGTATTATTATCTTCCTCTCCCTCTCACACTGTCTATCCTCACAGTATTCTTATCTTCCTCTCCCTCTCACACTGCTATCCTCACAGTATTATTATCTTCCTCTCCCTCTCACACTATCTATCCCCACAGTATTCTTATCTTCCTCTCCCTCTCACACTGCTATCCTCACAGTATTCTTATCTTCCTCTCCCTCTCACACTGCTATCCTCACAGTATTCTTATCTTCCTCTCTCTCTCACACTGCTATCCTCACAGTATTCTTATCTTCCTCTCCCTCTCACACTGTCTATCCTCACAGTATTATTATCTTCCTCTCCCTCTCACACTGCTATCCTCACAGTATTCTTATCTTCCTCTCCCTCTCACACTGCTATCCTCACAGCATTCTTATCTTCCTCTCACGCTACTAGCCTCACAGTATTCTTATCTTCCTCTCCCTCTCACACTGTCTATCCTCACAGTATTCTTATCTTCCTCTCCCTCTCACGCTGCTATCCTCACAGTATTCTTATCTTCCTCTCCCTCTCACACTGCTATCCTCACAGCATTCTTATCTTCCTCTCCCTCTCACACGGTCTATCCTCACAGTATTCTTATCTTCTTCTCCCGCTGCTATCCTCACAGTATTCTTATCTTCCTCTCCCTCTCACACTGCTATCCTCACAGCATTCTCATCTTCCTCTCCCTCCCACACTGTCTATCCTCACAGTATTCTTATCTTCCTCTCCCTCTCACACTGTCTATCCGCACAGTATTCTTATCTTCCTCTCCCTCTCACGCTGCTATCCTCACAGCATTCTTATCTTCCTCTCACACTGCTATCCTCACAGCATTCTTATCTTCCTCTCCCTCTCACACTGCTATCCTCACAGTATTCTTATCTTCCTCTCCCACTGCTATCCTCACAGTATTCTTATCTTCCTCTCCCTCTCACACTGCTATCCTCACAGTATTCTTATCTTCCTCTCCCTCTCACGCTGCTATCCTCACAGCATTCTTATCTTCCTCTCCCTCTCACGCTGCTATCCTCACAGCATTCTTATCTTCCTCTCCCTCTCACACTGCCTATCCCCACAGTATTCTTATCTTCCTCTCCCTCTCACACTGTCTATCCTCACAGCATTCTTATCTTCCTCTCACGCTACTATCCTCACAGCATTCTTATCTTCCTCTCCCTCTCACGCTACTATCCTCACAGCATTCTTATCTTCCTCTCACACTGCCTATCCCCACAGTATTCTTATCTTCCTCTCCCTCTCACACTGCTATCCTCACAGTTTTATTATCTTCCTCTCCCTCTCACACTGCTATCCTCACAGTATTCTTATCTTCCTCTCCCTCTCACACTGCTATCCTCACAGTATTATTATCTTCCTCTCCCTCTCACACTGTCTATCCTCACAGTATTATTATCTTCCTCTCCCTCTCACACTGTCTATCCTCACAGTATTCTTATCTTCCTCTCCCTCTCACACTGCTATCCTCACAGTATTATTATCTTCCTCTCCCTCTCACACTGTCTATCCTCACAGTATTCTTATCTTCCTCTCCCTCTCACACTGCTATCCTCACAGTATTATTATCTTCCTCTCCCTCTCACACTATCTATCCCCACAGTATTCTTATCTTCCTCTCCCTCTCACACTGCTATCCTCACAGTATTCTTATCTTCCTCTCCCTCTCACACTGCTATCCTCACAGTATTCTTATCTTCCTCTCCCTCTCACACTGCTATCCTCACAGTATTCTTATCTTCCTCTCCCTCTCACACTGTCTATCCTCACAGTATTATTATCTTCCTCTCCCTCTCACACTGCTATCCTCACAGTATTCTTATCTTCCTCTCCCTCTCACACTGCTATCCTCACAGCATTCTTATCTTCCTCTCACGCTACTAGCCTCACAGTATTCTTATCTTCCTCTCCCTCTCACACTGTCTATCCTCACAGTATTCTTATCTTCCTCTCCCTCTCACGCTGCTATCCTCACAGTATTCTTATCTTCCTCTCCCTCTCACACTGCTATCCTCACAGCATTCTTATCTTCCTCTCCCTCTCACACGGTCTATCCTCACAGTATTCTTATCTTCTTCTCCCGCTGCTATCCTCACAGTATTCTTATCTTCCTCTCCCTCTCACACTGCTATCCTCACAGCATTCTCATCTTCCTCTCCCTCCCACACTGTCTATCCTCACAGTATTCTTATCTTCCTCTCCCTCTCACACTGTCTATCCGCACAGTATTCTTATCTTCCTCTCCCTCTCACGCTGCTATCCTCACAGCATTCTTATCTTCCTCTCACACTGCTATCCTCACAGCATTCTTATCTTCCTCTCCCTCTCACACTGCTATCCTCACAGTATTCTTATCTTCCTCTCCCACTGCTATCCTCACAGTATTCTTATCTTCCTCTCCCTCTCACACTGCTATCCTCACAGTATTCTTATCTTCCTCTCCCTCTCACGCTGCTATCCTCACAGCATTCTTATCTTCCTCTCCCTCTCACGCTGCTATCCTCACAGCATTCTTATCTTCCTCTCCCTCTCACACTGCTATCCTCACAGTATTCTTATCTTCCTCTCCCTCTCACACTGCTATCCTCACAGCATTCTTATCTTCCTCTCTCTCTCACGCTGCTACCCTCACAGCATTCTTATCTTCCTCTCCCTCTCAAACTGCTAGCCTCACAGCATTATCTTCCTCTCCCTCTCACACTGCCTATCCTCACAGCATTCTTATCTTCTTCTCCCTCTCACACTGCCTATCCTCACAGCATTCTTATCTTCTTCTCCCTCTCACACTGCCTATTCTCACAGCATGCTTATCTTCTTCTCCCTCTCACACTGCCTATCCTCACAGCATTCTTATCTTCTTCTCCCTCTCACACTGCCTATCCTCACAGTATTCTTATCTTCCTCTCCCTCTCACACTGTCTATCCTCACAGTATTCTTATCTTCCTCTCTCTCTCACGCTGCTATCCTCACAGCATTCTTATCTTCCTCTCCCTCCCACACTGTCTATCCTCACAGTATTCTTATCTTCCTCTCCCTCTCACACTGTCTATCCTCACAGTATTCTTATCTTCCTCTCCCTCTCACACTGCTATCCTCACAGTATTCTTATCGTCCTCTCCCTCTCACACTGCTATCCTCACAGTATTCTTATCTTCCTCTCCCTCTCACGCTGCTAGCCTCACAGCATTCTTATCTTCCTCTCTCTCTCACGCTGCTATCCTCACAGCATTCTTATCTTCCTCTCCCTCTCACACTGCCTATCCTCACAGCATTCTTATCTTCTTCTCCCTCTCACACTGCCTATTCTCACAGCATTCTTATCTTCTTCTCCCTCTCACACTGCTAGCCTCACAGCATTCTTATCTTCTTCTCCCTCTCACACTGCCTATCCTCACAGTATTCTTATCTTCCTCTCCCTCTCACACTGCCTATTCTCACAGCATTCTTATCTTCCTCTCCCTCTCACACTGTCTATCCTCACAGTATTCTTATCTTCCTCTCCCTCTCATGCTGCTATCCTCACAGCATTCTTATCTTCCTCTCCCTCTCACACTGCCTATCCTCACAGCAATCTTATCTTCCTGATAGCTGCTAAGGGTTAGAGTCTGTAATATATATCAGCCACTGGATGTACTGGGAATGCAGCCTGCCAGCTTCAGATCAATTCTACCTATTCATACTAAGGTATAACGGGTTGTAGCTCACCTGCAGTCCCAGGGTTTTTAAATAAAGAAGATAAAAGGGGTAGATTTATTAAGCAGCAGATGCTGCATCGAAGCTCTATTGTTTCAGGTCCGCCTGAAACGGAAGTTAAGAAGCAGCATTCTTATCTTCCTCTCACACTGCCTATCCCCACAGTATTCTTATCTTCCTCTCCCTCTCACACTGCTATCCTCACAGTATTCTTATCTTCCTCTCCCTCTCACACTGCTATCCTCACAGTTTTATTATCTTCCTCTCCCTCTCACACTGCTATCCTCACAGTTTTATTATCTTCCTCTCCCTCTCACACTGCTATCCTCACAGTATTCTTATCTTCCTCTCCCTCTCACACTGCTATCCTCACAGTATTATTATCTTCCTCTCCCTCTCACACTGTCTATCCTCACAGTATTCTTATCTTCCTCTCCCTCTCACACTGCTATCCTCACAGTATTATTATCTTCCTCTCCCTCTCACACTATCTATCCCCACAGTATTCTTATCTTCCTCTCCCTCTCACACTGCTATCCTCACAGTATTCTTATCTTCCTCTCCCTCTCACACTGCTATCCTCACAGTATTCTTATCTTCCTCTCTCTCTCACACTGCTATCCTCACAGTATTCTTATCTTCCTCTCCCTCTCACACTGCTATCCTCACAGTATTATTATCTTCCTTTCCCTCTCACACTGTCTATCCTCACAGTATTCTTATCTTCCTCTCCCTCTCACACTGCTATCCTCACAGTATTATTATTTTCCTCTCACTCTCACACTATCTATCCCCACAGTATTCTTATCTTCCTCTCCCTCTCACACTGCTATCCTCACAGTATTCTTATCTTCCTCTCCCTCTCACACTGCTATCCTCACAGTATTCTTATCTTCCTCTCTCTCTCACACTGCTATCCTCACAGTATTCTTATCTTCCTCTCCCTCTCACACTGCTATCCTCACAGTATTATTATCTTCCTCTCACTCTCACACTATCTATCCCCACAGTATTCTTATCTTCCTCTCCCTCTCACACTGCTATCCTCACAGTATTCTTATCTTCCTCTCCCTCTCACACTGCTATCCTCACAGTATTCTTATCTTCCTCTCTCTCTCACACTGCTATCCTCACAGTATTCTTATCTTCCTCTCCCTCTCACACTGTCTATCCTCACAGTATTATTATCTTCCTCTCCCTCTCACACTGCTATCCTCACAGTATTCTTATCTTCCTCTCCCTCTCACACTGCTATCCTCACAGTATTCTTATCTTCCTCTCTCTCTCACGCTGCTATCCTCACAGCATTCTTATCTTCCTCTCCCTCCCACACTGTCTATCCTCACAGTATTCTTATCTTCCTCTCCCTCTCACACTGTCTATCCTCACAGCAATCTTATCTTCCTGATAGCTGCTAAGGGTTAGAGTCTGTAATATATATCAGCCACTGGATGTACTGGGAATGCAGCCTGCCAGCTTCAGATCAATTCTACCTATTCATACTAAGGTATAACGGGTTGTAGCTCACCTGTGGTCCCAGGGTTTTTAAATAAAGAAGATAAAAGGGGTAGATTTATTAAGCAGCAGATGCTGCATCGAAGCTCTATTGTTTCAGGTCCGCCTGAAACGGAAGTTAAGAAGCAGCATTCTTATCTTCCTCTCACACTGCCTATGCCCACAGTATTCTTATCTTCCTCTCCCTCTCACACTGCTATCCTCACAGTATTCTTATCTTCCTCTCCCTCTCACACTGCTATCCTCACAGTTTTATTATCTTCCTCTCCCTCTCACACTGCTATCCTCACAGTATTCTTATCTTCCTCTCCCTCTCACACTGCTATCCTCACAGTATTATTATCTTCCTCTCCCTCTCACACTGTCTATCCTCACAGTATTCTTATCTTCCTCTCCCTCTCACACTGCTATCCTCACAGTATTCTTATCTTCCTCTCCCTCTCACACTGCTATCCTCACAGTATTCTTATCTTCCTCTCTCTCTCACACTGCTATCCTCACAGTATTCTTATCTTCCTCTCCCTCTCACACTGCTATCCTCACAGTATTATTATCTTCCTCTCACTCTCACACTATCTATCCCCACAGTATTCTTATCTTCCTCTCCCTCTCACACTGCTATCCTCACAGTATTCTTATCTTCCTCTCCCTCTCACACTGCTATCCTCACAGTATTCTTATCTTCCTCTCTCTCTCACACTGCTATCCTCACAGTATTCTTATCTTCCTCTCCCTCTCACACTGTCTATCCTCACAGTATTATTATCTTCCTCTCCCTCTCACACTGCTATCCTCACAGTATTCTTATCTTCCTCTCCCTCTCACACTGCTATCCTCACAGTATTCTTATCTTCCTCTCTCTCTCACACTATCTATCCCCACAGTATTCTTATCTTCCTCTCCCTCTCACACTGCTATCCTCACAGTATTCTTATCTTCCTCTCCCTCTCACACTGCTATCCTCACAGTATTCTTATCTTCCTCTGTCTCTCACACTGCTATACTCACAGTATTCTTATCTTCCTCTCCCTCTCACACTGCTATCCTCACAGTATTATTATCTTCCTCTCCCTCTCACACTGTCTATCCTCACAGTATTCTTATCTTCCTCTCCCTCTCACACTGCTATCCTCACAGTATTATTATCTTCCTCTCACTCTCACACTATCTATCCCCACAGTATTCTTATCTTCCTCTCCCTCTCACACTGCTATCCTCACAGTATTCTTATCTTCCTCTCCCTCTCACACTGCTATCCTCACAGTATTCTTATCTTCCTCTCTCTCTCACACTGCTATCCTCACAGTATTCTTATCTTCCTCTCCCTCTCACACTGCTATCCTCACAGTATTCTTATCTTCCTCTCTCTCTCACACTGCTATCCTCACAGTATTCTTATCTTCCTCTCCCTCTCACACTGTCTATCCTCACAGTATTATTATCTTCCTCTCCCTCTCACACTGCTATCCTCACAGTATTCTTATCTTCCTCTCCCTCTCACACTGCTATCCTCACAGTATTCTTATCTTCCTCTCTCTCTCACACTATCTATCCCCACAGTATTCTTATCTTCCTCTCCCTCTCACACTGCTATCCTCACAGTATTCTTATCTTCCTCTCCCTCTCACACTGCTATCCTCACAGTATTCTTATCTTCCTCTGTCTCTCACACTGCTATACTCACAGTATTCTTATCTTCCTCTCCCTCTCACACTGCTATCCTCACAGTATTATTATCTTCCTCTCCCTCTCACACTGTCTATCCTCACAGTATTCTTATCTTCCTCTCCCTCTCACACTGCTATCCTCACAGTATTATTATCTTCCTCTCACTCTCACACTATCTATCCCCACAGTATTCTTATCTTCCTCTCCCTCTCACACTGCTATCCTCACAGTATTCTTATCTTCCTCTCCCTCTCACACTGCTATCCTCACAGTATTCTTATCTTCCTCTCTCTCTCACACTGCTATCCTCACAGTATTCTTATCTTCCTCTCCCTCTCACACTGCTATCCTCACAGTATTATTATCTTCCTCTCACTCTCACACTATCTATCCCCACAGTATTCTTATCTTCCTCTCCCTCTCACACTGCTATCCTCACAGTATTCTTATCTTCCTCTCCCTCTCACACTGCTATCCTCACAGTATTCTTATCTTCCTCTCTCTCTCACACTGCTATCCTCACAGTATTCTTATCTTCCTCTCCCTCTCACACTGTCTATCCTCACAGTATTCTTATCTTCCTCTCCCTCTCACACTGCTATCCTCACAGTATTCTTATCTTCCTCTCTCTCCCACACTGTCTATCCTCACAGTATTCTTATCTTCCTCTCCCTCTCACACTGTCTATCCTCACAGTATTATTATCTTCCTCTCCCTCTCACACTGCTATCCTCACAGTATTCTTATCTTCCTCTCTCTCCCACACTGTCTATCCTCACAGTATTCTTATCTTCCTCTCCCTCTCACACTGCTATCCTCACAGTATTCTTATCTTCCTCTCTCTCTCACACTGCTATCCTCACAGTATTCTTATCTTCCTCTCCCTCTCACACTGTCTATCCTCACAGTATTCTTATCTTCCTCTCCCTCTCACGCTGCTATCCTCACAGCATTCTTATCTTCCTCTCCCTCCCACACTGTCTATCCTCACAGTATTCTTATCTTCCTCTCCCTCTCACACTGTCTATCCTCACAGTATTCTTATCTTCCTCTCCCTCTCACGCTGCTATCCTCACAGCATTCTTATCTTCCTCTCCCTCTCACACTGCTATCCTAACAGTATTCTTATCGTCCTCTCCCTCTCACACTGCTATCCTCACAGTATTCTTATCTTCCTCTCCCTCTCACACTGCTATCCTCACAGTATTATTATCTTCCTCTCCCTCTCACACTGTCTATCCTCACAGTATTCTTATCTTCCTCTCCCTCTCACACTGCTATCCTCACAGTATTATTATCTTCCTCTCCCTCTCACACTATCTATCCCCACAGTATTCTTATCTTCCTCTCCCTCTCACACTGCTATCCTCACAGTATTCTTATCTTCCTCTCCCTCTCACACTGCTATCCTCACAGTATTCTTATCTTCCTCTCTCTCTCACACTGCTATCCTCACAGTATTCTTATCTTCCTCTCCCTCTCACACTGCTATCCTCACAGTATTATTATCTTCCTCTCACTCTCACACTATCTATCCCCACAGTATTCTTATCTTCCTCTCCCTCTCACACTGCTATCCTCACAGTATTCTTATCTTCCTCTCCCTCTCACACTGCTATCCTCACAGTATTCTTATCTTTCTCTCTCTCACACACTGCTATCCTCACAGTATTCTTATCTTCCTCTCCCTCTCACACTGTCTATCCTCACAGTATTATTATCTTCCTCTCCCTCTCACACTGCTATCCTCACAGTATTCTTATCTTCCTCTCCCTCTCACACTGCTATCCTCACAGTATTCTTATCTTCCTCTCTCTCTCACGCTGCTATCCTCACAGCATTCTTATCTTCCTCTCCCTCCCACACTGTCTATCCTCACAGTATTCTTATCTTCCTCTCCCTCTCACACTGTCTATCCTCACAGTATTCTTATCTTCCTCTCCCTCTCACGCTGCTATCCTCACAGTATTCTTATCTTCCTCTCCCTCTCACACTGCTATCCTCACAGTATTCTTATCGTCCTCTCCCTCTCACACTGCTATCCTCACAGTATTCTTATCTTCCTCTCCCTCTCACGCTGCTATCCTCACAGCATTCTTATCTTCCTCTCCCTCTCACGCTGCTATCCTCACAGCATTCTTATCTTCCTCTCCCTCTCAAACTGCTAGCCTCACAGCATGCTTATCTTCTTCTCCCTCTCACACTGCCTATCCTCACAGCATTCTTATCTTCTTCTCCCTCTCACACTGCCTATTCTCACAGCATTCTTATCTTCTTCTCCCTCTCACACTGCCTATCCTCACAGTATTCTAATCTTCTTCTCCCTCTCACACTGCCTATCCTCACAGTATTCTAGTCTTCCTCTCACACTGCCTATTCTCACAGCATTCTTATCTTCCTCTCCCTCTCACACTGCTAGCCTCACAGCATTCTTATCTTCTTCTCCCTCTCACACTGCCTATCCTCACAGTATTCTTATCTTCCTCTCCCTCTCACACTGCCTATTCTCACAGCATTCTTATCTTCCTCTCCCTCTCACACTGTCTATCCTCACAGTATTCTTATCTTCCTCTCCCTCTCATGCTGCTATCCTCACAGCATTCTTATCTTCCTCTCCCTCTCACACTGCCTATCCTCACAGCAATCTTATCTTCCTCTCCCTCTCACACTGCCTATCCTCACAGCATTCTTATCTTCTTCTCCCTCTCACACTGCCTATCCTCACAGCATTCTTATCTTCCTCTCCCTCACGCTGCTATCCTCACAGTATTTTTATCTTCCTCTCCCTCTCACGCTGCTATCCTCACGGCATTCTTATCTTCCTCTCCCTCTCACGCTGTTATACTCACAGCATTCTTATCTTCCTCTCCCGCTGCTATCCTCACAGCATTTTTATCTTCCTCTCCCCCTCTTACGCTGCTATCCTCACAGCATTCTTATCTTCCTCTCCCTCCCACACTGTCTATCCTCACAGTATTCTTATCTTCCTCTCCCTCTCACACTGTCTATCCTCACAGCAATCTTATCTTCCTGATAGCTGCTAAGGGTTAGAGTCTGTAATATATATCAGCCACTGGATGTACTGGGAATGCAGCCTGCCAGCTTCAGATCAATTCTACCTATTCATACTAAGGTATAACGGGTTGTAGCTCACCTGTGGTCCCAGGGTTTTTAAATAAAGAAGATAAAAGGGGTAGATTTATTAAGCAGCAGATGCTGCATCGAAGCTCTATTGTTTCAGGTCCGCCTGAAACGGAAGTTAAGAAGCAGCATTCTTATCTTCCTCTCACACTGCCTATGCCCACAGTATTCTTATCTTCCTCTCCCTCTCACACTGCTATCCTCACAGTATTCTTATCTTCCTCTCCCTCTCACACTGCTATCCTCACAGTTTTATTATCTTCCTCTCCCTCTCACACTGCTATCCTCACAGTATTCTTATCTTCCTCTCCCTCTCACACTGCTATCCTCACAGTATTATTATCTTCCTCTCCCTCTCACACTGTCTATCCTCACAGTATTCTTATCTTCCTCTCCCTCTCACACTGCTATCCTCACAGTATTCTTATCTTCCTCTCCCTCTCACACTGCTATCCTCACAGTATTCTTATCTTCCTCTCTCTCTCACACTGCTATCCTCACAGTATTCTTATCTTCCTCTCCCTCTCACACTGCTATCCTCACAGTATTATTATCTTCCTCTCACTCTCACACTATCTATCCCCACAGTATTCTTATCTTCCTCTCCCTCTCACACTGCTATCCTCACAGTATTCTTATCTTCCTCTCCCTCTCACACTGCTATCCTCACAGTATTCTTATCTTCCTCTCTCTCTCACACTGCTATCCTCACAGTATTCTTATCTTCCTCTCCCTCTCACACTGTCTATCCTCACAGTATTATTATCTTCCTCTCCCTCTCACACTGCTATCCTCACAGTATTCTTATCTTCCTCTCCCTCTCACACTGCTATCCTCACAGTATTCTTATCTTCCTCTCTCTCTCACACTATCTATCCCCACAGTATTCTTATCTTCCTCTCCCTCTCACACTGCTATCCTCACAGTATTCTTATCTTCCTCTCCCTCTCACACTGCTATCCTCACAGTATTCTTATCTTCCTCTGTCTCTCACACTGCTATACTCACAGTATTCTTATCTTCCTCTCCCTCTCACACTGCTATCCTCACAGTATTATTATCTTCCTCTCCCTCTCACACTGTCTATCCTCACAGTATTCTTATCTTCCTCTCCCTCTCACACTGCTATCCTCACAGTATTATTATCTTCCTCTCCCTCTCACACTATCTATCCCCACAGTATTCTTATCTTCCTCTCCCTCTCACACTGCTATCCTCACAGTATTCTTATCTTCCTCTCCCTCTCACACTGCTATCCTCACAGTATTCTTATCTTCCTCTCCCTCTCACACTGCTATCCTCACAGTATTCTTATCTTCCTCTCCCTCTCACACTGCTATCCTCACAGTATTATTATCTTCCTCTCCCTCTCACACTATCTATCCCCACAGTATTCTTATCTTCCTCTCCCTCTCACACTGCTATCCTCACAGTATTCTTATCTTCCTCTCCCTCTCACACTGCTATCCTCACAGTATTCTTATCTTCCTCTCTCTCTCACACTGCTATCCTCACAGTATTCTTATCTTCCTCTCCCTCTCACACTGTCTATCCTCACAGTATTATTATCTTCCTCTCCCTCTCACACTGCTATCCTCACAGTATTCTTATCTTCCTCTCTCTCCCACACTGTCTATCCTCACAGTATTCTTATCTTCCTCTCCCTCTCACACTGTCTATCCTCACAGTATTATTATCTTCCTCTCCCTCTCACACTGCTATCCTCACAGTATTCTTATCTTCCTCTCTCTCCCACACTGTCTATCCTCACAGTATTCTTATCTTCCTCTCCCTCTCACACTGCTATCCTCACAGTATTCTTATCTTCCTCTCCCTCTCACACTGCTATCCTCACAGTATTCTTATCTTCCTCTCCCTCTCACACTGTCTATCCTCACAGTATTATTATCTTCCTCTCCCTCTCACGCTGCTATCCTCACAGCATTCTTATCTTCCTCTCCCTCCCACACTGTCTATCCTCACAGTATTCTTATCTTCCTCTCCCTCTCACACTGTCTATCCTCACAGTATTCTTATCTTCCTCTCCCTCTCACGCTGCTATCCTCACAGCATTCTTATCTTCCTCTCCCTCTCACACTGCTATCCTAACAGTATTCTTATCGTCCTCTCCCTCTCACACTGCTATCCTCACAGTATTCTTATCTTCCTCTCCCTCTCACACTGCTATCCTCACAGTATTATTATCTTCCTCTCCCTCTCACACTGTCTATCCTCACAGTATTCTTATCTTCCTCTCCCTCTCACACTGCTATCCTCACAGTATTATTATCTTCCTCTCACTCTCACACTATCTATCCCCACAGTATTCTTATCTTCCTCTCCCTCTCACACTGCTATCCTCACAGTATTCTTATCTTCCTCTCCCTCTCACACTGCTATCCTCACAGTATTCTTATCTTCCTCTCCCTCTCACACTGCTATCCTCACAGTATTCTTATCTTCCTCTCCCTCTCACACTGCTATCCTCACAGTATTATTATCTTCCTCTCACTCTCACACTATCTATCCCCACAGTATTCTTATCTTCCTCTCCCTCTCACACTGCTATCCTCACAGTATTCTTATCTTCCTCTCCCTCTCACACTGCTATCCTCACAGTATTCTTATCTTTCTCTCTCTCACACACTGCTATCCTCACAGTATTCTTATCTTCCTCTCCCTCTCACACTGTCTATCCTCACAGTATTATTATCTTCCTCTCCCTCTCACACTGCTATCCTCACAGTATTCTTATCTTCCTCTCCCTCTCACACTGCTATCCTCACAGTATTCTTATCTTCCTCTCTCTCTCACGCTGCTATCCTCACAGCATTCTTATCTTCCTCTCCCTCCCACACTGTCTATCCTCACAGTATTCTTATCTTCCTCTCCCTCTCACACTGTCTATCCTCACAGTATTCTTATCTTCCTCTCCCTCTCACGCTGCTATCCTCACAGCATTCTTATCTTCCTCTCCCTCTCACACTGCTATCCTCACAGTATTCTTATCGTCCTCTCCCTCTCACACTGCTATCCTCACAGTATTCTTATCTTCCTCTCCCTCTCACGCTGCTATCCTCACAGCATTCTTATCTTCCTCTCTCTCTCACGCTGCTATCCTCACAGCATTCTTATCTTCCTCTCCCTCTCAAACTGCTAGCCTCACAGCATGCTTATCTTCTTCTCCCTCTCACACTGCCTATCCTCACAGCATTCTTATCTTCTTCTCCCTCTCACACTGCCTATTCTCACAGCATTCTTATCTTCTTCTCCCTCTCACACTGCCTATCCTCACAGTATTCTAATCTTCTTCTCCCTCTCACACTGCCTATCCTCACAGTATTCTAGTCTTCCTCTCACACTGCCTATTCTCACAGCATTCTTATCTTCCTCTCCCTCTCACACTGCTAGCCTCACAGCATTCTTATCTTCTTCTCCCTCTCACACTGCCTATCCTCACAGTATTCTTATCTTCCTCTCCCTCTCACACTGCCTATTCTCACAGCATTCTTATCTTCCTCTCCCTCTCACACTGTCTATCCTCACAGTATTCTTATCTTCCTCTCCCTCTCATGCTGCTATCCTCACAGCATTCTTATCTTCCTCTCCCTCTCACACTGCCTATCCTCACAGCAATCTTATCTTCCTCTCCCTCTCACACTGCCTATCCTCACAGCATTCTTATCTTCTTCTCCCTCTCACACTGCCTATCCTCACAGCATTCTTATCTTCCTCTCCCTCACGCTGCTATCCTCACAGTATTTTTATCTTCCTCTCCCTCTCACGCTGCTATCCTCACGGCATTCTTATCTTCCTCTCCCTCTCACGCTGTTATACTCACAGCATTCTTATCTTCCTCTCCCGCTGCTATCCTCACAGCATTTTTATCTTCCTCTCCCCCTCTTACGCTGCTATCCTCACAGCATTCTTATCTTCCTCTCCCTCCCACACTGTCTATCCTCACAGTATTCTTATCTTCCTCTCCCTCTCACACTGTCTATCCTCACAGCAATCTTATCTTCCTGATAGCTGCTAAGGGTTAGAGTCTGTAATATATATCAGCCACTGGATGTACTGGGAATGCAGCCTGCCAGCTTCAGATCAATTCTACCTATTCATACTAAGGTATAACGGGTTGTAGCTCACCTGTGGTCCCAGGGTTTTTAAATAAAGAAGATAAAAGGGGTAGATTTATTAAGCAGCAGATGCTGCATCGAAGCTCTATTGTTTCAGGTCCGCCTGAAACGGAAGTTAAGAAGCAGCATTCTTATCTTCCTCTCACACTGCCTATGCCCACAGTATTCTTATCTTCCTCTCCCTCTCACACTGCTATCCTCACAGTATTCTTATCTTCCTCTCCCTCTCACACTGCTATCCTCACAGTTTTATTATCTTCCTCTCCCTCTCACACTGCTATCCTCACAGTATTCTTATCTTCCTCTCCCTCTCACACTGCTATCCTCACAGTATTATTATCTTCCTCTCCCTCTCACACTGTCTATCCTCACAGTATTCTTATCTTCCTCTCCCTCTCACACTGCTATCCTCACAGTATTCTTATCTTCCTCTCCCTCTCACACTGCTATCCTCACAGTATTCTTATCTTCCTCTCCCTCTCACACTGCTATCCTCACAGTATTCTTATCTTCCTCTCCCTCTCACACTGCTATCCTCACAGTATTATTATCTTCCTCTCACTCTCACACTATCTATCCCCACAGTATTCTTATCTTCCTCTCCCTCTCACACTGCTATCCTCACAGTATTCTTATCTTCCTCTCCCTCTCACACTGCTATCCTCACAGTATTCTTATCTTCCTCTCCCTCTCACACTGCTATCCTCACAGTATTCTTATCTTCCTCTCCCTCTCACACTGTCTATCCTCACAGTATTATTATCTTCCTCTCCCTCTCACACTGCTATCCTCACAGTATTCTTATCTTCCTCTCCCTCTCACACTGCTATCCTCACAGTATTCTTATCTTCCTCTCTCTCTCACACTATCTATCCCCACAGTATTCTTATCTTCCTCTCCCTCTCACACTGCTATCCTCACAGTATTCTTATCTTCCTCTCCCTCTCACACTGCTATCCTCACAGTATTCTTATCTTCCTCTGTCTCTCACACTGCTATACTCACAGTATTCTTATCTTCCTCTCCCTCTCACACTGCTATCCTCACAGTATTATTATCTTCCTCTCCCTCTCACACTGTCTATCCTCACAGTATTCTTATCTTCCTCTCCCTCTCACACTGCTATCCTCACAGTATTATTATCTTCCTCTCCCTCTCACACTATCTATCCCCACAGTATTCTTATCTTCCTCTCCCTCTCACACTGCTATCCTCACAGTATTCTTATCTTCCTCTCCCTCTCACACTGCTATCCTCACAGTATTCTTATCTTCCTCTCCCTCTCACACTGCTATCCTCACAGTATTCTTATCTTCCTCTCCCTCTCACACTGCTATCCTCACAGTATTATTATCTTCCTCTCACTCTCACACTATCTATCCCCACAGTATTCTTATCTTCCTCTCCCTCTCACACTGCTATCCTCACAGTATTCTTATCTTCCTCTCCCTCTCACACTGCTATCCTCACAGTATTCTTATCTTCCTCTCCCTCTCACACTGCTATCCTCACAGTATTCTTATCTTCCTCTCCCTCTCACACTGTCTATCCTCACAGTATTATTATCTTCCTCTCCCTCTCACACTGCTATCCTCACAGTATTCTTATCTTCCTCTCTCTCCCACACTGTCTATCCTCACAGTATTCTTATCTTCCTCTCCCTCTCACACTGTCTATCCTCACAGTATTATTATCTTCCTCTCCCTCTCACACTGCTATCCTCACAGTATTCTTATCTTCCTCTCTCTCCCACACTGTCTATCCTCACAGTATTCTTATCTTCCTCTCCCTCTCACACTGCTATCCTCACAGTATTCTTATCTTCCTCTCTCTCTCACACTGCTATCCTCACAGTATTCTTATCTTCCTCTCCCTCTCACACTGTCTATCCTCACAGTATTATTATCTTCCTCTCCCTCTCACGCTGCTATCCTCACAGCATTCTTATCTTCCTCTCCCTCCCACACTGTCTATCCTCACAGTATTCTTATCTTCCTCTCCCTCTCACACTGTCTATCCTCACAGTATTCTTATCTTCCTCTCCCTCTCACGCTGCTATCCTCACAGCATTCTTATCTTCCTCTCCCTCTCACACTGCTATCCTCACAGTATTCTTATCGTCCTCTCCCTCTCACACTGCTATCCTCACAGTATTCTTATCTTCCTCTCCCTCTCACACTGCTATCCTCACAGTATTATTATCTTCCTCTCCCTCTCACACTGTCTATCCTCACAGTATTCTTATCTTCCTCTCCCTCTCACACTGCTATCCTCACAGTATTATTATCTTCCTCTCACTCTCACACTATCTATCCCCACAGTATTCTTATCTTCCTCTCCCTCTCACACTGCTATCCTCACAGTATTCTTATCTTCCTCTCCCTCTCACACTGCTATCCTCACAGTATTCTTATCTTCCTCTCTCTCTCACACTGCTATCCTCACAGTATTCTTATCTTCCTCTCCCTCTCACACTGCTATCCTCACAGTATTATTATCTTCCTCTCACTCTCACACTATCTATCCCCACAGTATTCTTATCTTCCTCTCCCTCTCACACTGCTATCCTCACAGTATTCTTATCTTCCTCTCCCTCTCACACTGCTATCCTCACAGTATTCTTATCTTTCTCTCTCTCACACACTGCTATCCTCACAGTATTCTTATCTTCCTCTCCCTCTCACACTGTCTATCCTCACAGTATTATTATCTTCCTCTCCCTCTCACACTGCTATCCTCACAGTATTCTTATCTTCCTCTCCCTCTCACACTGCTATCCTCACAGTATTCTTATCTTCCTCTCTCTCTCACGCTGCTATCCTCACAGCATTCTTATCTTCCTCTCCCTCCCACACTGTCTATCCTCACAGTATTCTTATCTTCCTCTCCCTCTCACACTGTCTATCCTCACAGTATTCTTATCTTCCTCTCCCTCTCACGCTGCTATCCTCACAGCATTCTTATCTTCCTCTCCCTCTCACACTGCTATCCTCACAGTATTCTTATCGTCCTCTCCCTCTCACACTGCTATCCTCACAGTATTCTTATCTTCCTCTCCCTCTCACGCTGCTATCCTCACAGCATTCTTATCTTCCTCTCTCTCTCACGCTGCTATCCTCACAGCATTCTTATCTTCCTCTCCCTCTCAAACTGCTAGCCTCACAGCATTCTTATCTTCTTCTCCCTCTCACACTGCCTATCCTCACAGCATTCTTATCTTCTTCTCCCTCTCACACTGCCTATTCTCACAGCATTCTTATCTTCTTCTCCCTCTCACACTGCCTATCCTCACAGTATTCTAATCTTCTTCTCCCTCTCACACTGCCTATCCTCACAGTATTCTAGTCTTCCTCTCACACTGCCTATTCTCACAGCATTCTTATCTTCCTCTCCCTCTCACACTGCTAGCCTCACAGCATTCTTATCTTCTTCTCCCTCTCACACTGCCTATCCTCACAGTATTCTTATCTTCCTCTCCCTCTCACACTGCCTATTCTCACAGCATTCTTATCTTCCTCTCCCTCTCACACTGTCTATCCTCACAGTATTCTTATCTTCCTCTCCCTCTCATGCTGCTATCCTCACAGCATTCTTATCTTCCTCTCCCTCTCACACTGCCTATCCTCACAGCAATCTTATCTTCCTCTCCCTCTCACACTGCCTATCCTCACAGCATTCTTATCTTCTTCTCCCTCTCACACTGCCTATCCTCACAGCATTCTTATCTTCCTCTCCCTCACGCTGCTATCCTCACAGTATTTTTATCTTCCTCTCCCTCTCACGCTGCTATCCTCACGGCATTCTTATCTTCCTCTCCCTCTCACGCTGTTATACTCACAGCATTCTTATCTTCCTCTCCCGCTGCTATCCTCACAGCATTTTTATCTTCCTCTCCCCCTCTTACGCTGCTATCCTCACAGCATTCTTATCTTCCTCTCCCTCTCACACTGCTATCCTCACAGCATTCTTATCTTCTTCTCCCTCTCACACTGCTATCCTCACAGCATTCTTATCATCCGCTCCTGCTGCTATCCTCACAGCATTCTTATATCCTTTCCCTCTCACGCTGCTATCCTCAAAGCATTCTTAGCTTCTTCTCCCTCACACTGCCTATCCTCAGAGCATTCTTAGCTTCCCCTCCCTCTCACACTGCCTATCATCACAGCATTCTTAGTTTCCTCTCCCTCTCACACTGCCTATCCTCACAGTATTCTTATCTTCCTCTCCCACTGCAAGCCTCACAGCATTCTTATCTTCCGCTCGCTCACGCTGCTATCCTCACAGCATTCTTATCTTCCTCTCCCTCACACTGCCTATCCTCAGAGCATTCTTAGCTTCCCCTCCCTCTCACACTGCCTATCATCACAGCATTCTTAGCTTCCTCTCCCTCTCACACTGCCTATCCTCACAGTATTCTTATCTTCCTCTCCCACTGCAAGCCTCACAGCATTCTTATCTTCCTCTCGCTCACGCTGCTATCCTCACAGCATTCTTATCTTCCTCTCCCTCACACTGCCTATCCTCAGAGAATTCTTAGCTTCCCCTCCCTCTCACACTGCCTATCATCACAGCATTCTTAGCTTCCTCTCCCTCTCACGCTGCTATCCTCACAGCATTCTTATCTTCCTCTCCCTCTCACGCTGCTATGCTCACAGCATTCTTAGCTTCCTCTCCCTCTCACACTGCCTATCCTCACAGCATTCTTAGCTTCCTCTCCCTCTCACACTGTATATCCTCACAGCATTCTTAGCTTCCTCTCCCTCTCACACTGTCTATCCTCACAGCATTCTTATCTTCCTCTCCCTCTCACACTGCTAGCCTCACAGCATTCTTATCTTCCTCTCCCTCTCACACTGCCTATCCTCACAGCATTCTTATCTTCCTCTCCCTCTCACACTGCCTATCCTCACAGCATTCTTATCTTCCTCTCCCTCTCACACTGCCTATTCTCACAGCATTCTTATCTTCCTCTCCCTCTCACACTGCTAGCCTCACAGCATTATCTTCCTCTCCCTCTCACACTGCCTATTCTCACAGCATTCTTAGCTTCCTCTCCCTCTCACACTGCCTATCCTCACAGCATTCTTATCTTCCTCTCCCTCTCACACTGCTAGCCTCACAGCATTCTTATCTTCCTCTCTCTCTCACACTGCCTATCCTCAAAGCATTCTTATCTTCCTCTCCCTCACACTGCCTATCCTCACAGCATTCTTATCTTCCTCTCCCTCTCACACTGCCTATTTTCACAGCATTCTTAGCTTCCTCTCCCTCTCACACTGTATATCCTCACAGCATTCTTAGCTTCCTCTCCCTCTCACACTGTCTATCCTCACAGCATTCTTATCTTTCTCTCTCTCTCACACTGCCTATCCTCACAGCATTCTTATCTTCCTCTCCCTCTCACACTGCCTATCCTCACAGCATTCTTATCTTCCTCTCCCTCTCATGCTGCTATCCTCACAGTATTCTTATCTTCCTCTCCCTCTCACGCTGCTATCCTCACAGCATTCTTATCTTCCTCTCTCTCTCATGCTGCTATCCTCACAGCATTCTTATCTTCCTCTCCCTCTCAAACTGCTAGCCTCACAGCATGTTTATCTTCTTCTCCCTCTCACACTGTCTATCCTCACAGCATTCTTATCTTCCTCTCCCTCTCACACTGCTATCCTCACAGTATTCTTATCTTCCTCTCCCTCTCACGCTGCTATCCTCACAGTATTCTTATCTTCCTCTCTCTCTCACGCTGCTATCCTCACAGCATTCTTATCTTCCTCTCCCTCCCACACTGTCTATCCTCACAGTATTCTTATCTTCCTCTCCCTCTCACGCTGCTATCCTCACAGCATTCTTATCTTCCTCTCACACTGCTATCCTCACAGCATTCTTATCTTCCTCTCCCTCTCACACTGCTATCCTCACAGCATTCTTATCTTCCTCTCCCACTGCTATCCTCACAGTATTCTTATCTTCCTCTCCCTCTCACACTGTCTATCCTCACAGTATTCTTATCTTCCTCTCCCTCTCACGCTGCTATCCTCACAGCATTCTTATCTTCCTCTCCCTCTCACACTGCTATCCTCACAGTATTCTTATCTTCCTCTCCCTCTCACACTGCTATCCTCACAGTATTCTTATCTTCCTCTCCCTCTCAAACTGCTAGCCTCACAGCATGATTATCTTCTTCTCGCTCTCACACTGCCTATCCTCACAGCATTCTTATCTTCTTCTCCCTCTCACACTGCCTATTCTCACAGCATTCTTATCTTCTTCTCCCTCTCACACTGCCTATCCTCACAGTATTCTTATCTTCCTCTCCCTCTCACACTGCCTATTCTCACAGCCTTCTTATCTTCCTCTCCCTCTCACACTGCTAGCCTCACAGCATTCTTATCTTCTTCTCCCTCTCACACTGCCTATCCTCACAGTATTCTTATCTTCCTCTCCCTCTCACACTGCCTATTCTCACAGCATTCTTATCTTCCTCTCCCTCTCACACTGTCTATCCTCACAGCATTCTTATCTTCCTCTCCCTCTCACGCTGCTATCCTCACAGCATTCTTATCTTCCTCTCCCTCTCACACTGCCTATCCTCACAGCAATCTTATCTTCCTCTCCCTCTCACACTGCCTATCCTCACAGCATTCTTATCTTCTTCTCCCTCTCACACTGCCTATCCTCACAGCATTCTTATCTTCCTCTCCCTCACGCTGCTATCCTCACAGTATTTTTATCTTCCTCTCCCTCTCACGCTGCTATCCTCACAGCATTCTTATCTTCCTCTCCCTCTCACGCTGCTATCCTCACGGCATTCTTATCTTCCTCTCCCTCTCACGCTGTTATACTCACAGCATTCTTATCTTCCTCTCCCGCTGCTATCCTCACAGTATTTTTATCTTCCTCTCCCGCTGCTATCCTCACAGCATTCTTATCTTCCTCTCCCTCTCACACTGCCATCCTCACAGCATTCTTATCTTCTTCTCCCTCTCACGCTGCTATCCTCACAGCATTCTTATATCCTTTCCCTCTCACGCTGCTATCCTCACAGCATTCTTAGCTTCCTCTCCCTCTCACGCTGCTATCCTCACAGCATTCTTATATCCTTTCCCTCTCACGCTGCTATCCTCACAGCATTCTTAGCTTCTTCTCCCTCGCACACTGTCTATACTCACAGCATACTTATCTTCCGCTCGCTCACGCTGCTATCCTCACAGCATTCTTATCTTCCTCTCCCTCACACTGCCTATACTCAGAGCATTCTTAGCTTCCCCTCCCTCTCACACTGCCTATCATCACAGCATTCTTAGCTTCCTCTCCCTCTCACACTGCCTATTCTCACAGTATTCTTATCTTCCTCTCCCACTGCAAGCCTCACAGCATTCTTATCTTCCTCTCCCTCTCACGCTGCTATCCTCACAGCATTCTTATCTTCCTCTCCCTCTCACGCTGCTATGCTCACAGCATTCTTAGCTTCCTCTCCCTCTCACACTGCCTATCCTCACAGCATTCTTAGCTTCCTCTCCCTCTCACACTGTCTATCCTCACAACATTCTTAGCTTCCTCTCCCTCACACTGCTATGCTCACAGCATTCTTAGCTTCCTCTCCCTCTCACACTGCCTATCCTCACAGCATTCTTAGCTTCCTCTCCCTCTAACACTGCTAGCCTCACAGCATGATTATCTTCTTCTCGCTCTCACACTGCCTATCCTCACAGCATTCTTATCTTCTTCTCCCTCTCACACTGCCTATCCTCACAGTATTCTTTTCTTCTCCCTCTCACACTGCCTATCCTCACAGTATTCTTATCTTCCTCTCCCTCTCACACTGCCTATTCTCACAGCATTCTTATCTTCCTCTCCCTCTCACACTGCTAGCCTCACAGCATTCTTATCTTCTTCTCCCTCTCACACTGCCTATCCTCACAGTATTCTTATCTTCCTCTCCCTCTCACACTGCCTATTCTCACAGCATTCTTATCTTCCTCTCCCTCTCACACTGTCTATCCTCACAGCAATCTTATCTTCCTCTCCCTCTCACACTGCTAGCCTCACAGCATTCTTATCTTCTTCTCCCTCTCACACTGCCTATCCTCACAGTATTCTTATCTTCCTCTCCCTCTCACACTGCCTATTCTCACAGCATTCTTATCTTCCTCTCCCTCTCACACTGTCTATCCTCACAGTATTCTTATCTTCCTCTCCCTCTCACGCTGCTATCCTCACAGCATTCTTATCTTCCTCTCCCTCTCACACTGCCTATCCTCACAGCAATCTTATCTTCCTCTCCCTCTCACACTGCCTATCCTCACAGCATTCTTATCTTCTTCTCCCTCTCACACTGCCTATCCTCACAGCATTTTTATCTTCCTCTCCCTCACGCTGCTATCCTCACAGTATTTTTATCTTCCTCTCACGCTGCTATCCTCACAGCATTCTTATCTTCCTCTCCCTCTCACGCTGCTATCCTCACGGCATTCTTATCTTCCTCTCCCTCTCACGCTGTTATACTCACAGCATTCTTATCTTCCTCTCCCGCTGCTATCCTCACAGCATTTTTATCTTCCTCTCCCGCTGCTATCCTCACAGCATTCTTATCTTCCTCTCCCTCTCACACTGCTATCCTCACAGCATTCTTATCTTCTTCTCCCTCTCACGCTGCTATCCTCACAGCATTCTTATATCCTTTCCCTCTCACGCTGCTATCCTCACAGCATTCTTAGCTTCCTCTCCCTCTCACGCTGCTATCCTCACAGCATTCTTATATCCTTTCCCTCTCACGCTGCTATCCTCACAGCATTCTTAGCTTCTTCTCCCTCGCACACTGTCTATACTCACAGCATACTTATCTTCCGCTCGCTCACGCTGCTATCCTCACAGCATTCTTATCTTCCTCTCCCTCACACTGCCTATCCTCAGAGCATTCTTAGCTTCCCCTCCCTCTCACACTGCCTATCATCACAGCATTCTTAGCTTCCTCTCCCTCTCACACTGCCTATCCTCACAGTATTCTTATCTTCCTCTCCCACTGCAAGCCTCACAGCATTCTTATCTTCCTCTCCCTCTCACGCTGCTATCCTCACAGCATTCTTATCTTCCTCTCCCTCTCACGCTGCTATGCTCACAGCATTCTTAGCTTCCTCTCCCTCTCACACTGCCTATCCTCACAGCATTCTTAGCTTCCTCTCCCTCTCACACTGTCTATCCTCACAACATTCTTAGCTTCCTCTCCCTCTCACACTGCTATGCTCACAGCATTCTTAGCTTCCTCTCCCTCTCACACTGCCTATCCTCACAGCATTCTTAGCTTCCTCTCCCTCTCACACTGCTAGCCTCACAGCATTCTTACCTTCCTCTCTCTCTCACACTGCCTATCCTCAAAGCATTCTTATCTTCCTCTCCCTCTCACACTGCCTATCCTCACAGCATTCTTATCTTCCTCTCCCTCTCACACTGCCTATTCTCACAGCATTCTTAGCTTCCTCTCCCTCTCACACTGTATATCCTCACAGCATTCTTAGCTTCCTCTCCCTCTCACACTGTCTATCCTCACAGCATTCTTATCTTCCTCTCTCTCTCACACTGCCTATCTTCACAGCATTCTTATCTTCCTCTCCCTCTCACACTGCCTATCCTCACAGCATTCTTATCTTCCTCTCCCTCTCACACTGCCTATTCTCACAGCATGCTTATCTTCTTCTCCCTCTCACACTGCCTATCCTCACAGCATTCTTATCTTCCTCTCCCTCTCACACTGCCTATCCTCACAGCATTCTTATCTTCCTCTCCCTCTCACGCTGCTATCCTCACAGCATTCTTATCTTCCTCTCCCTCTCACACTGCCTATCCTCACAGCATTCTTAGTGTCCTCTCCCTCTCGAACTGCCTATCCTCACAGCATCCTTATCTTCCTCTCACACTGCTAGCCTCACAGCATTCTTAGCTTCCTCTCCCTCTCACACTGCCTATCCTCAAAGCATCCTTATCTTCCTCTCCCTCTCACACTGCTAGCCTCACAGTATTCTTATCTTCCTCTCTCTCTCACGCTGCTATCCTCACAGCATTCTTATCTTCCTCTCCCTCCCACACTGTCTATCCTCACAGCATTCTTATCTTCCTCTCCCTCCCACACTGTCTATCCTCACAGCATTCTTATCTTCCTCTCCCTCTCACACTGCTAGCCTCACAGCATTCTTAGCTTCCTCTCCCTCTCACACTGCCTATCCTCAAAGCATCCTTATCTTCCTCTCCCTCTCACACTGCTAGCCTCACAGTATTCTTATCTTCCTCTCCCTCTCACGCTGCTATCCTCACAGCATTCTTATCTTCCTCTCACACTGCTATCCTCACAGCATTCTTATCTTCCTCTCCCTCTCACACTGCTATCCTCACAGCATTCTTATCTTCCTCTCCCACTGCTATCCTCACAGTATTCTTATCTTCCTCTCCCTCTCACGCTGCTATCCTCACAGCATTCTTATCTTCCTCTCCCTCTCACACTGCTATCCTCACAGTATTCTTATCTTCCTCTCCCTCTCACACTGCTATCCTCACAGTATTCTTATCTTCCTCTCCCTCTCACGCTGCTATCCTCACAGCATTCTTATCTTCCTCTCTCTCTCACGCTGCTATTCTCACAGCATTCTTATCTTCCTCTCCCTCTCAAACTGCTAGCCTCACAGCATGATTATCTTCTTCTCGCTCTCACACTGCCTATCCTCACAGCATTCTTATCTTCTTCTCCCTCTCACACTGCCTATTCTCACAGCATTCTTATCTTCTTCTCCCTCTCACACTGCCTATCCTCACAGTATTCTTATCTTCCTCTCCCTCTCACACTGCCTATTCTCACAGCATTCTTATCTTCCTCTCCCTCTCACACTGCTAGCCTCACAGCATTCTTATCTTCTTCTCCCTCTCACACTGCCTATCCTCACAGTATTCTTATCTTCCTCTCCCTCTCACACTGCCTATTCTCACAGCATTCTTATCTTCCTCTCCCTCTCACACTGTCTATCCTCACAGCATTCTTATCTTCCTCTCCCTCTCACGCTGCTATCCTCACAGCATTCTTATCTTCCTCTCCCTCTCACACTGCCTATCCTCACAGCAATCTTATCTTCCTCTCCCTCTCACACTGCCTATCCTCACAGCATTCTTATCTTCTTCTCCCTCTCACACTGCCTATCCTCACAGCATTCTTATCTTCCTCTCCCTCACGCTGCTATCCTCACAGTATTTT
Organism: Bombina bombina; assembly: GCF_027579735.1. Taxonomy (NCBI): domain Eukaryota; kingdom Metazoa; phylum Chordata; class Amphibia; order Anura; family Bombinatoridae; genus Bombina; species Bombina bombina. Next base: position 42,515,548 of record NC_069500.1, on the reverse strand, counting down.
TATCTTCCTCTCCCTCTCACGCTGCTATCCTCACAGCATTCTTATCTTCCTCTCCCTCTCACGCTGCTATCCTCACGGCATTCTTATCTTCCTCTCCCTCTCACGCTGTTATACTCACAGCATTCTTATCTTCCTCTCCCGCTGCTATCCTCACAGCATTTTTATCTTCCTCTCCCGCTGCTATCCTCACAGCATTCTTATCTTCCTCTCCCTCTCACACTGCTATCCTCACAGCATTCTTATCTTCTTCTCCCTCTCACGCTGCTATCCTCACAGCATTCTTATATCCTTTCCCTCTCACGCTGCTATCCTCACAGCATTCTTAGCTTCCTCTCCCTCTCACGCTGATATCCTCACAGCATTCTTATATCCTTTCCCTCTCACGCTGCTATCCTCACAGCATTCTTAGCTTCTTCTCCCTCGCACACTGTCTATACTCACAGCATTCTTAGCTTCCCCTCCCTCTCACACTGCCTATCATCACAGCATTCTTAGCTTCCTCTCCCTCTCACACTGCCTATTCTCACAGTATTCTTATCTTCCTCTCCCACTGCAAGCCTCACAGCATTCTTATCTTCCTCTCCCTCTCACGCTGCTATCCTCACAGCATTCTTATCTTCCTCTCCCTCTCACGCTGCTATGCTCACAGCATTCTTAGCTTCCTCTCCCTCTCACACTGCCTATCCTCACAGCATTCTTAGCTTCCTCTCCCTCTCACACTGTCTATCCTTACAACATTCTTAGCTTCCTCTCCCTCTCACACTGCTATGCTCACAGCATTCTTAGCTTCCTCTCCCTCTCACACTGCCTATCCTCACAGCATTCTTAGCTTCCTCTCCCTCTCACACTGCTAGCCTCACAGCATTCTTATCTTCCTCTCCCTCTCAAACTGCTAGCCTCACAGCATGATTATCTTCTTCTCGCTCTCACACTGCCTATCCTCACAGCATTCTTATCTTCTTCTCCCTCTCACACTGCCTATTCTCACAGCATTCTTATCTTCTTCTCCCTCTCACACTGCCTATCCTCACAGTATTCTTATCTTCCTCTCCCTCTCACATTGCCTATTCTCACAGCATTCTTATCTTCCTCTCCCTCTCACACTGCTAGCCTCACAGCATTCTTATCTTCTTCTCCCTCTCACACTGCCTATCCTCACAGTATTCTTATCTTCCTCTCCCTCTCACACTGCCTATTCTCACAGCATTCTTATCGTCCTCTCCCTCTCACACTGTCTATCCTCACAGCATTCTTATCTTCCTCTCCCTCTCACACTGCTAGCCTCACAGCATTCTTATCTTCTTCTCCCTCTCACACTGCCTATCCTCACAGTATTCTTATCTTCCTCTCCCTCTCACACTGCCTATTCTCACAGCATTCTTATCTTCCTCTCCCTCTCACACTGTCTATCCTCACAGTATTCTTATCTTCCTCTCCCTCTCACGCTGCTATCCTCACAGCATTCTTATCTTCCTCTCCCTCTCACACTGCCTATCCTCACAGCAATCTTATCTTCCTCTCCCTCTCACACTGCCTATCCTCACAGCATTCTTATCTTCTTCTCCCTCTCACACTGCCTATCCTCACATCATTTTTATCTTCCTCTCCCTCACGCTGCTATCCTCACAGTATTTTTATCTTCCTCTCACGCTGCTATCCTCACAGCATTCTTATCTTCCTCTCCCTCTCACACTGTCTATCCTCACAGTATTCTTATCTTCCTCTCCCTCTCACGCTGCTATCCTCACAGCATTCTTATCTTCCTCTCCCTCTCACACTGCCTATCCTCACAGCAATCTTATCTTCCTCTCCCTCTCACACTGCCTATCCTCACAGCATTCTTATCTTCTTCTCCCTCTCACACTGCCTATCCTCACAGCATTTTTATCTTCCTCTCCCTCACGCTGCTATCCTCACAGTATTTTTATCTTCCTCTCACGCTGCTATCCTCACAGCATTCTTATCTTCCTCTCCCTCTCACGCTGCTATCCTCACGGCATTCTTATCTTCCTCTCCCTCTCACGCTGTTATACTCACAGCATTCTTATCTTCCTCTCCCGCTGCTATCCTCACAGCATTTTTATCTTCCTCTCCCGCTGCTATCCTCACAGCATTCTTATCTTCCTCTCCCTCTCACACTGCTATCCTCACAGCATTCTTATCTTCTTCTCCCTCTCACGCTGCTATCCTCACAGCATTCTTATATCCTTTCCCTCTCACGCTGCTATCCTCACAGCATTCTTAGCTTCCTCTCCCTCTCACGCTGCTATCCTCACAGCATTCTTATATCCTTTCCCTCTCACGCTGCTATCCTCACAGCATTCTTAGCTTCTTCTCCCTCGCACACTGTCTATACTCACAGCATACTTATCTTCCGCTCGCTCACGCTGCTATCCTCACAGCATTCTTATCTTCCTCTCCCTCACACTGCCTATCCTCAGAGCATTCTTAGCTTCCCCTCCCTCTCACACTGCCTATCATCACAGCATTCTTAGCTTCCTCTCCCTCTCACACTGCCTATCCTCACAGTATTCTTATCTTCCTCTCCCACTGCAAGCCTCACAGCATTCTTATCTTCCTCTCCCTCTCACGCTGCTATCCTCACAGCATTCTTATCTTCCTCTCCCTCTCACGCTGCTATGCTCACAGCATTCTTAGCTTCCTCTCCCTCTCACACTGCCTATCCTCACAGCATTCTTAGCTTCCTCTCCCTCTCACACTGTCTATCCTCACAACATTCTTAGCTTCCTCTCCCTCTCACACTGCTATGCTCACAGCATTCTTAGCTTCCTCTCCCTCTTACACTGCCTATCCTCACAGCATTCTTAGCTTCCTCTCCCTCTCACACTGCTAGCCTCACAGCATTCTTATCTTCCTCTCTCTCTCACACTGCCTATCCTCAAAGCATTCTTATCTTCCTCTCCCTCTCACACTGCCTATCCTCACAGCATTCTTATCTTCCTCTCCCTCTCACACTGCCTATTCTCACAGCATTCTTAGCTTCCTCTCCCTCTCACACTGTATATCCTCACAGCATTCTTAGCTTCCTCTCCCTCTCACACTGTCTATCCTCACAGCATTCTTATCTTCCTCTCTCTCTCACACTGCCTATCCTCACAGCATTCTTATCTTCCTCTCCCTCTCACACTGCCTATCCTCACAGCATTCTTATCTTCCTCTCCCTCTCACACTGCCTATTCTCACAGCATGCTTATCTTCTTCTCCCTCTCACACTGCCTATCCTCACAGCATTCTTATCTTCCTCTCCCTCTCACACTGCCTATCCTCACAGCATTCTTATCTTCCTCTCCCTCTCACGCTGCTATCCTCACAGCATTCTTATCTTCCTCTCCCTCTCACACTGCCTATCCTCACAGCATTCTTAGTGTCCTCTCCCTCTCGAACTGCCTATCCTCACAGCATCCTTATCTTCCTCTCACACTGCTAGCCTCACAGCATTCTTAGCTTCCTCTCCCTCTCACACTGCTATCCTCACAGCATTCTTATCTTCCACTCCCTCTCACACTGCCTATCCTCACAGCATTCTTATCTTCCACTCCCTCTCACACTGCCTATCCTCACAGCATTCTTATCTTCCTCTCACACTGCTAGCCTCACGACATTCTTATCTTCCTCTCCCACTCACACTGCCTATCCACACAGCATTCTTAGCTTCCTCTCCATCTCACACTGCTAGCCTCACAGCATTCTTAGCTTCCTCTCCATCTCACACTGCTAGCCTCACAGCATTCTTATCTTCCTCTCCCTCTCACGCTGCTAGCCTCACATCATTCTTATATTCCCCTCCCTCTCACACTGCATAACCTCACAGCATTCTTAGCTTCCTCTCCCTCTGCTTTCATCACAACATTATTATCTTCCCCTCCCTCTCACACTTCCTATCCTCTCAGCAATCTTATCTTCCTTTCACACTGCCTATCTTTACAGCATTCTTATCTTATTACCGTCCCTCTCACACTGCCTATCCTCACCTAATTCTTAGCTTCCTCTCCCTTTCACAGTGCCTAAACTCACAGCCCCAGAGACAGAACTTTTTTTCACTTTCTGCGATGTGATTTTTTTTAGTGAAAATTTTTCTGCAGGTCATTTTTAAATAAAATAAAATTATAAATTTGTCAGTTACACTAAAGCACCAGAACAATTGCAATGTGTTGGTTAACTGGAGAATAAAGCAATAATTAAAGTTGTATAATCTAGTGCAGTAGTTAAAAATTGCATTGCAAATTAGCTGCAGACAAAAAAAGTAATTGTAAAATGTCTCTTGAATTAATTTGTTTCCTTTTCTCTCTTAGTCTAAAATAGAAATGTAGTAATAAAAAAGGTGCATTGCTCATACGAACATCTTACATTCAGAGAAAAACAGCTTTGCAAACGAGCTTGCAAAAATCTCAGAGCCAGACAACAATCAATGCACTGCTGCTTTGCAGCACTACTGCATATTTGATTGTTGTCTTCAAACAGCACTTTGCTCTGGATGCACTGTGTTAAGGAAAATTTATACAATGCAGCCAGAGAACAGCTCAGTTTAAAAAGAAGAGCCCAATGTGGAGCAGCTCTGAAAAGTTAAAGTGCTAACAGTTCCTGTTCTTTCTGCAGACATGCTGCATTTTCTGCGATGACATCTCAGATCACTCTATGTTCTGCCTTGGGGCTCACAGCATTCTTATCTTCCCCTCCCTCTCATACTGCGTATTCACACAGCATTCTTATCTTCCCCTCCCTCTCACACTGTCTATCCTCACAGCATTCTTAGCTTCCTCTCCCTCTCAAAACTGCCTATCCACACAGCATTCTTATCTTTCTCTCCATCTCACACTGCCTATCCTCACAGCATTCTTATCTTCCTCTCCCTCTCACACTGCCTATTCTCACAGCATTCTTATCTTCCACTCCCTCTCACACTGCCTATCATTACATTCTTAGCTTCCTTTCCCTCTCACACTGCCTATCCTCACAGCATTCTTAGCTTCCCCTCCCTCTCACACTGTCTGCCTCACAGCTTTATTAGCTTTCTCTCCTTTACACACCGTCTGCCTCACTGCTTGATTAGCTTTATCTCCCTCTCACACTGCCTGCCTCACTACTTTATTAGCTTTCTCCCCGTCTCACACTGTCTGCCTCACTGCTTGATTAGATTTCTTTCCCTCTCACACTGCCTATCCTCACAGCATTCTTAGCTTCCTCTCCCTCTCACACTGTCTGCCTCACAGCTTTATTAGCTTTCTCTCCCTTACACACTGTCTGCCTCACTGCTTGATTAGCTTTATCTCCCTCTCACACTGCCTGCCTCACTGCTTTATTAGCTTTCTCCCCCTCTCACACTGTCTGCCTCACTGCTTGATTAGCTTTCTCTCCCTCTCATATTGTGTGCATCACTGCATTATTAGCTTTCTCTCCCTCTCATACTGTCTGCCTCACTGCTTTATTAGCTTTCTCCCCCTCTCACACTGTCTGCCTCACTGCTTGATTAGCTTTCTCTCCCTCTCATATTGTGTGCATCACTGCATTATTAGCTTTCTCTCCCTCTCATATTGTCTGCATCACTGGATTATTAGCTTTCTCTCCCTCTCACACCGTCTGCCTCACTGCTTTATTAGCTTTCTCTCAATCTCACACTGCCTCACTGCTTTATTAGGTTTAGCTTTCTCTCCCTTTCACACTGTCTGCCTCACTGCTTTATTAGCTTTCTCTCCCTCTCATATTGTCTGCCTTACTGCTTTATTAGCTTTCTCTCCATCTCACACTGCCTCACTGCTTTATTAGCTTTCTCTCCCACTCACACCGTCTTCCTCACTGCTTTATTAGTTTTCTCTCCATCTCACACTGCCTCACTGCTTTATTAGCTTTCTCTCCCTCTCACACTGTCTGCCTCACGGCTTTATTAGTTTCCTCTCCATCTCACACTGCCTCACTGCTTTATTAGATTTATCTCCCTCTCACACTGTCTGCCTCACGGCTTTATTAACTTCCTCTCCCTCTCACATTGTCTTCCTCACTGCTTTATTAGCTTTATCTCCATCTCACACTGCCTCACTGCTTTATTAGATTTCTCTCCCTCTCACACTGTCTGCCTCACGGCTTTATTAACTTCCTCTCCCTCTCACATTGTCTTCCTCAATGCTTTATTAGCTTTATCTCTCTCTCACACTGTCTGCCTCACTGCTTTATTAGCTTTATCTCTCTATTACACTGTCTGCATCAATACTTTATTAGCTTTCTCTCCATCTCACACTGCCTCACTGATTAATTAGCTTTCTCTCCCTCTCACAATGTTTGCCTCACTGCTATATTGGCATTATCTCCCTCTCATACAGTCTGCCTCACTACTTTATTAGCTTTCTCTCGCTTTCTCTCTCTCACACTGTCTCACTGCTTTATTAGCATTCTTTCAATCTCACACAGTCTGCCTCACGGCTTTATTAGATTTCTCACACTGTCTAACCTCACATCATTCTTATCTTCCCCTCCCTCTCACACTGCCTATCCTCACAGCATTCTTGTTGTCTTCTCCCTCTCACACTGCCTATCCTCACAGCATTCTTAGCTTCCTCTCCCTCTCACTGTCTGCCTAACAGCTTTATTAGCTTTCTCTCCCTCTCACATTGCCTCACTGCTTTATTCGCTTTCTCTCCCTCTCACACTGTCTGCCTCACTGCTTTATTAGCTTTCTCTCCCTCTTACACTGTCTGCCTCACTGCTTTATTAGCTTTCTCTCCCTCTCACACTGTCTGCCTCACTGCTATATTAGCTTTCTCTCCCTTTCACACTGTCTGGCTCACTGCTTTATTAGCTTTCTCTCCCTTTCACACTGTCTGCCTCACTGCTTTATTTGCTTTCTCTCCATCTCACACTGCCTCACTGCTTTATTAGCTTTCTCTCCCTCTCACACTGTCTGCCTCACTCCTTTATTAGCTTCCCCTCCATCTCACACTGTCTGCCTCACTGCTTTATTAGTTTTCTCTCCATCTCACACTGCCTCACTGCTTTATTAGCTTTCTCTCCCTCTCACACTGTCTTCCTCACTGCTTTATTAGCTTTCTCTCTCTCTCACACTGTCTGCCTCACTGCTTTATTAGATTTCTCTCCCTCTCACACTGTCTGCCTCACTGCATTATTAACTTTCTCTCCCTCTCACACTGTCTGCCTCACTGCTTTATTAGCTTTCTCTCCCTCTCACACTGCCTCACTGCTTTATTCGCTTTCTCTCCTTCTCACACTGTCTGCCTCACGGCTTTATTCGCTTTTTCTCCCTCTCACACTGTCTGCCTCACTGCTTTATAAGTTTTCTCTCCTCTCACACTGTCTGCCTCACTGATTTATTAGCTTTCTCTCCCTCTCACAATGATTGCCTCACTGCTATATTGGCATTATCTCCCTCTCACACAGTCTGCCTCACTACTTTATTAGCTTTCTCTCTCTCACAATGTCTCACTGCTTTATTAGCATTCTTTCCATCTCACACAGTCTGCCTCACGGCTTTATTAGATTTCTCTCCCTCACACACAGTCTGTCTCACTGCTATATTAGCTTTCTCTCCATCTCATACTCACTGCCTCACTGCTTTATTAGCTTTCTCTCCCTATTACACTGTCTGCCTCACTGCTTTATTAGCTTTCTCTCCCTATTACACTGTCTGCCTCCCTGCTTTATTAGCTTTCTCTCCCTTTCACACTGTCTGCCTCAATGCTTTATTAGCTTTCTCTCCCTATTACACTGTCTATCCTCACAACATTCTTAGCTTCCTCTCCCTCTCACACTGCTATGCTCACAGCATTCTTAGCTTCCTCTCCCTCTCACACTGCCTATCCTCACAGTATTCTTAGCTTCCTCTCCCTCTCACACTGCTAGCCTCACAGCATTCTTATCTTCCTCTCCCTCTCAAACTGCTAGCCTCACAGCATGATTATCTTCTTCTCGCTCTCACACTGCCTATCCTCACAGCATTCTTATCTTCTTCTCCCTCTCACACTGCCTATTCTCACAGCATTCTTATCTTCTTCTCCCTCTCACACTGCCTATCCTCACAGTATTCTTATCTTCCTCTCCCTCTCACACTGCCTATTCTCACAGCATTCTTATCTCCCTCTCCCTCTCACACTGCTAGCCTCACAGCATTCTTATCTTCTTCTCCCTCTCACACTGCCTATCCTCACAGTATTCTTATCTTCCTCTCCCTCTCACACTGCCTATTCTCACAGCATTCTTATCTTCCTCTCCCTCTCACACTGTCTATCCTCACAGCATTCTTATCTTCCTCTCCCTCTCACACTGCTAGCCTCACAGCATTCTTATCTTCTTCTCCCTCTCACACTGCCTATCCTCACAGTATTCGTATCTTCCTCTCCCTCTCACACTGCCTATTCTCACAGCATTCTTAGCTTCCTCTCCCTCTCACACTGTCTATCCTCACAGTATTCTTATCTTCCTCTCCCTCTCACGCTGCTATCCTCACAGCATTCTTATCTTCCTCTCCCTCTCACACTGCCTATCCTCACAGCAATCTTATCTTCCTCTCCCTCTCACACTGCCTATCCTCACAGCATTCTTATCTTCTTCTCCCTCTCACACTGCCTATCCTCACAGCATTTTTATCTTCCTCTCCCTCACGCTGCTATCCTCACAGTATTTTTATCTTCCTCTCCCTCTCACGCTGCTATCCTCACAGCATTCTTATCTTCCTCTCCCTCTCACGCTGCTATCCTCACGGCATTCTTATCTTCCTCTCCCTCTCACGCTGTTATACTCACAGCATTCTTATCTTCCTCTCCCGCTGCTATCCTCACAGCATTTTTATCTTCCTCTCCCGCTGCTATCCTCACAGCATTCTTATCTTCCTCTCCCTCTCACACTGCTATCCTCACAGCATTCTTATCTTCTTCTCCCTCTCACGCTGCTATCCTCACAGCATTCTTATATCCTTTCCCTCTCACGCTGCTATCCTCACAGCATTCTTAGCTTCCTCTCCCTCTCACGCTGCTATCCTCACAGCATTCTTATATCCTTTCCCTCTCACGCTGCTATCCTCACAGCATTCTTAGCTTCTTCTCCCTCGCACACTGTCTATACTCACAGCATACTTATCTTCCGCTCGCTCACGCTGCTATCCTCACAGCATTCTTATCTTCCTCTCCCTCACACTGCATATCCTCAGAGCATTCTTAGCTTCCCCTCCCTCTCACACTGCCTATCATCACAGCATTCTTAGCTTCCTCTCCCTCTCACACTGCCTATCCTCACAGTATTCTTATCTTCCTCTCCCACTGCAAGCCTCACAGCATTCTTATCTTCCTCTCCCTCTCACGCTGCTATCCTCACAGCATTCTTATCTTCCTCTCCCTCTCACGCTGCTATGCTCACAGCATTCTTAGCTTCCTCTCCCTCTCACACTGCCTATCCTCACAGCATTCTTAGCTTCCTCTCCCTCTCACACTGTCTATCCTCACAACATTCTTAGCTTCCTCTCCCTCTCACACTGCTATGCTCACAGCATTCTTAGCTTCCTCTCCCTCTCACACTGCCTATCCTCACAGCATTCTTAGCTTCCTCTCCCTCTCACACTGCTAGCCTCACAGCATTCTTATCTTCCTCTCCCTCTCACACTGCCTATCCTCACAGCATTCTTATCTTCCTCTCCCTCTCACACTGCCTATCCTCACAGCATTCTTATCTTCCTCTCCCTCTCACACTGCCTATTCTCACAGCATTCTTATCTTCCTCTCCCTCTCACACTGCTAGCCTCACAGCATTATCTTCCTCTCCCTCTCACACTGTCTATCCTCACAACATTCTTAGCTTCCTCTCCCTCTCACACTGCTATGCTCACAGCATTCTTAGCTTCCTCTCCCTCTCACACTGCCTATCCTCACAGCATTCTTAGCTTCCTCTCCCTCTCACACTGCTAGCCTCACAGCATTCTTATCTTCCTCTCCCTCTCACACTGCCTATCCTCACAGCATTCTTATCTTCCTCTCCCTCTCACACTGCCTATCCTCACAGCATTCTTATCTTCCTCTCCCTCTCACACTGCCTATTCTCACAGCATTCTTATCTTCCTCTCCCTCTCACACTGCTAGCCTCACAGCATTATCTTCCTCTCCCCTCTCACACTGCCTATTCTCACAGCATTCTTAGCTTCCTCTCCCTCTCACACTGCCTATCCTCACAGCATTTTTATCTTCCTCTCCCTCACGCTGCTATCCTCACAGTATTTTTATCTTCCTCTCCCTCTCACGCTGCTATCCTCACAGCATTCTTATCTTCCTCTCCCTCTCACGCTGCTATCCTCACGGCATTCTTATCTTCCTCTCCCTCTCACGCTGTTATACTCACAGCATTCTTATCTTCCTCTCCCGCTGCTATCCTCACAGCATTTTTATCTTCCTCTCCCGCTGCTATCCTCACAGCATTCTTATCTTCCTCTCCCTCTCACACTGCTATCCTCACAGCATTCTTATCTTCTTCTCCCTCTCACGCTGCTATCCTCACAGCATTCTTATATCCTTTCCCTCTCACGCTGCTATCCTCACAGCATTCTTAGCTTCCTCTCCCTCTCACGCTGCTATCCTCACAGCATTCTTATATCCTTTCCCTCTCACGCTGCTATCCTCACAGCATTCTTAGCTTCTTCTCCCTCGCACACTGTCTATACTCACAGCATACTTATCTTCCGCTCGCTCACGCTGCTATCCTCACAGCATTCTTATCTTCCTCTCCCTCACACTGCATATCCTCAGAGCATTCTTAGCTTCCCCTCCCTCTCACACTGCCTATCATCACAGCATTCTTAGCTTCCTCTCCCTCTCACACTGCCTATCCTCACAGTATTCTTATCTTCCTCTCCCACTGCAAGCCTCACAGCATTCTTATCTTCCTCTCCCTCTCACGCTGCTATCCTCACAGCATTCTTATCTTCCTCTCCCTCTCACGCTGCTATGCTCACAGCATTCTTAGCTTCCTCTCCCTCTCACACTGCCTATCCTCACAGCATTCTTAGCTTCCTCTCCCTCTCACACTGTCTATCCTCACAACATTCTTAGCTTCCTCTCCCTCTCACACTGCTATGCTCACAGCATTCTTAGCTTCCTCTCCCTCTCACACTGCCTATCCTCACAGCATTCTTAGCTTCCTCTCCCTCTCACACTGCTAGCCTCACAGCATTCTTATCTTCCTCTCCCTCTCACACTGCCTATCCTCACAGCATTCTTATCTTCCTCTCCCTCTCACACTGCCTATCCTCACAGCATTCTTATCTTCCTCTCCCTCTCACACTGCCTATTCTCACAGCATTCTTATCTTCCTCTCCCTCTCACACTGCTAGCCTCACAGCATTATCTTCCTCTCCCTCTCACACTGTCTATCCTCACAACATTCTTAGCTTCCTCTCCCTCTCACACTGCTATGCTCACAGCATTCTTAGCTTCCTCTCCCTCTCACACTGCCTATCCTCACAGCATTCTTAGCTTCCTCTCCCTCTCACACTGCTAGCCTCACAGCATTCTTATCTTCCTCTCCCTCTCACACTGCCTATCCTCACAGCATTCTTATCTTCCTCTCCCTCTCACACTGCCTATCCTCACAGCATTCTTATCTTCCTCTCCCTCTCACACTGCCTATTCTCACAGCATTCTTATCTTCCTCTCCCTCTCACACTGCTAGCCTCACAGCATTATCTTCCTCTCCCCTCTCACACTGCCTATTCTCACAGCATTCTTAGCTTCCTCTCCCTCTCACACTGCCTATCCTCACAGCATTCTTATCTTCCTCTCCCTCTCACACTGCTAGCCTCACAGCATTCTTATCTTCCTCTCTCTCTCACACTGCCTATCCTCAAAGCATTCTTATCTTCCTCTCCCTCTCACACTGCCTATCCTCACAGCATTCTTATCTTCCTCTCCCTCTCACACTGCCTATTCTCACAGCATTCTTAGCTTCCTCTCCCTCTCACACTGTATATCCTCACAGCATTCTTAGCTTCCTCTCCCTCTCACACTGTCTATCCTCACAGCATTCTTATCTTCCTCTCTCTCTCACACTGCCTATCCTCACAGCATTCTTATCTTCCTCTCTCTCTCACACTGCCTATCCTCACAGCATTCTTATCTTCCTCTCCCTCTCACACTGCCTATTCTCACAGCATTCTTAGCTTCCTCTCCCTCTCACACTGTATATCCTCACAGCATTCTTATCTTCCTCTCCCTCTCACGCTGCTATCCTCACAGCATTCTTATCTTCCTCTCCCTCTCACACTGCCTATCCTCACAGCATTCTTAGTGTCCTCTCCCTCTCGAACTGCCTATCCTCACAGCATCCTTATCTTCCTCTCACACTGCTAGCCTCACAGCATTCTTAGCTTCCTCTCCCTCTCACACTGCCTATCCTCAAAGCATCCTTATCTTCCTCTCCCTCTCACACTGCTAGCCTCACAGCATTCTTAGCTTCCTCTCCCTCTCACACTGCTATCCTCACAGCATTCTTATCTTCCACTCCCTCTCACACTGCCTATCCTCACAGCATTCTTATCTTCCACTCCCTCTCACACTGCCTATCCTCACTGCATTCTTATCTTCCTCTCACACTGCTAGCCTCACGACATTCTTATCTTCCTCTCCCACTCACACTGCCTATCCACACAGCATTCTTAGCTTCCTCTCCATCTCACACTGCTAGCCTCACAGCATTCTTATCTTCCTCTCCCTCTCACGCTGCTAGCCTCACATCATTCTTATATTCCCCTCCCTCTCACACTGCATAACCTCACAGCATTCTTAGCTTCCTCTCCCTCTGCTTTCATCACAACATTATTATCTTCCCCTCCCTCTCACACTTCCTATCCTCTCAGCAATCTTATCTTCCTTTCACACTGCCTATCTTTACAGCATTCTTATCTTATTACCGTCCCTCTCACACTGCCTATCCTCACATAATTATTAGCTTCCTCTCCCTTTCACAGTGCCTAAACTCACAGCCCCAGAGACAGAACTTTTTTTCACTTTCTGCGATGTGATTTTTTTTAGTGAAAATTTTTCTGCAGGTCATTTTTAAATAGAATAAAATTATAAATTTGTCAGTTACACTAAAGCACCAGAACAATTGCAATGTGTTGGTTAACTGGAGAATAAAGCAATAATTAAAGTTGTATAATCTAGTGCAGTAGTTAAAAATTGCATTGCAAATTAGCTGCAGACAAAAAAAGTAATTGTAAAATGTCTCTTGAATTAATTTGTTTCCTTTTCTCTCTTAGTCTAAAATAGAAATGTAGTAATAAAAAAGGTGCATTGCTCATACGAACATCTTACATTCAGAGAAAAACAGCTTTGCAAACGAGCTTGCAAAAATCTCAGAGCCAGACAACAATCAATGCACTGCTGCTTTGCAGCACTACTGCATATTTGATTGTTGTCTTCAAACAGCACTTTGCTCTGGATGCACTGTGTTAAGGAAAATTTATACAATGCAGCCAGAGAAAAGCTCAGTTTAAAAAGAAGAGCCCAATGTGGAGCAGCTCTGAAAAGTTAAAGTGCTAACAGTTCCTGTTCTTTCTGCAGACATGCTGCATTTTCTGCGATGACATCTCAGATCACTCTATGTTCTGCCTTGGGGCTCACAGCATTCTTATCTTCCCCTCCCTCTCATACTGCGTATTCACACAGCATTCTTATCTTCCCCTCCCTCTCACACTGTCTATCCTCACAGCATTCTTAGCTTCCTCTCCCTCTCAAAACTGCCTATCCTCACAGCATTCTTATCTTCCTCTCCCTCTCACACTGCCTATCCTCACAGCATTCTTATCTTCCACTCCCTCTCACACTGCCTATCATTACATTCTTAGCTTCCTTTCCCTCTCACACTGCCTATCCTCACAGCATTCTTAGCTTCCCCTCCCTCTCACACTGTCTGCCTCACAGCTTTATTAGCTTTCTCCAACATAGGTGTGTCCGGTCCACGGCGTCATCCTTACTTGTGGGATATTCTCTTCCCCAACAGGAAATGGCAAAGAGCCCAGCAAAGCTGGTCACATGATCCCTCCTAGGCTCCGCCTACCCCAGTCATTCTCTTTGCCGTTGTACAGGCAACATCTCCACGGAGATGGCTTAGAGTTTTTTAGTGTTTAACTGTAGTTTTTCATTATTCAATCAAGAGTTTGTTATTTTCAAATAGTGCTGGTACGTACTATTTACTCAGAAACAGAAAAGAGATGAAGAATTCTGTTTGTATGAGGAAAATGATTTTAGCAACCGTAACTAAAATCCATGGCTGTTCCACACAGGACTGTTGAGAGCAATTAACTTCAGTTGGGGGAACAGTGTGCAGTCTCTTACTGCTTGAGGTATGACACATTCTAACAAGACGATGTAATGCTGGAAGCTGTCATTTTCCCTATGGGATCCGGTAAGCCATGTTTATTACGATTGTAAATAAGGGCTTCACAAGGGCTTATTTAAACTGTAGACTTTTTCTGGGCTAAATCGATTGATTATTAACACATATTTAGCCTTGAGGAATCATTTTATATGGGTATTTTGATATAATAATATCGGCAGGCACTGTTTTAGACACCTTATTCTTTAGGGGCTTTCCCAAAGCATAGGCAGAGTCTCATTTTCGCGCCGGTGTTGCGCACTTGTTTTTGAGAGGCATGGCATGCAGTCGCATGTGAGAGGAGCTCTGATACTTATAAAAGACTTCTGAAGGCGTCATTTGGTATCGTATTCCCCTTTGGGTTTGGTTGGGTCTCAGCAAAGCAGATACCAGGGACTGTAAAGGGGTTTAAAGCTTAAAACGGCTCCGGTTCCGTTATTTTAAGGGTTAAAGCTTCCAAAATTGGTGTGCAATATTTTCAAAGCTTTAAGACGCTGTGGTGAAAATTTGGTGAATTTTGAACAATTCCTTAATGTTTTTTCGCAATTGCAGTAATAAAGTGTGTTCAGTTTAAAATTTAAAGTGACAGTAACGGTTTTATTTTAAAACGTTTTTTGTACTTTCTGTTCAAGTTTATGCCTGTTTAACATGTCTGAACTACCAGATAGACTGTGTTCTGAATGTGGGGAAGCCAGAATTCCTATTCATTTAAATAAATGTGATTTATGTGATAATGACAATGATGCCCAAGATGATTCCTCAAGTGAGGGGAGTAAGCATGGTACTGCATCATTCCCTCCTTCGTCTACACGAGTCTTGCCCACTCAGGAGGCCCCTAGTACATCTAGCGCGCCAATACTCCTTACTATGCAACAATTAACGGCTGTAATGGATAATTCTGTCAAAAACATTTTAGCCAAAATGAACCCTTGTCAGCGTAAGCGTGGCTGCTCTGTTTTAGTTACTGAAGAGCATGACGACGCTGATATTAATATCTCTGAAGGGCCCCTAACCCAATCTGAGGGGGCCAGGGAGGTTTTGTCTGAGGGAGAAATTACTGATTTAGGGAACATTTCTCAGCAGGCTGAATCTGATGTGATTACATTTAAATTTAAATTGGAACATCTCCGCATTTTGCTTAAGGAGGTATTATCCACTCTGGATGATTGTGAAAATTTAGTCATCCCAGAGAAACTATGTAAAATGGACAAGTTCCTAGAGGTGCCGGGGCTCCCAGAAGCTTTTCCTATACCCAAGCGGGTGGCGGACATTGTTAATAAAGAATGGGAAAGGCCCGGTATTCCTTTCGTCCCTCCCCCCATATTTAAAAAATTGTTTCCTATGGTCGACCCCAGAAAGGACTTATGGCAGTCAGTCCCCAAGGTCGAGGGAGCGGTTTCTACTTTAAACAAACGCACCACTATTCCCATAGAGGATAGTTGTGCTTTCAAAGATCCTATGGATAAAAAATTAGAAGGTTGGCTTAAAAAGATGTTTGTTCAGCAGGGTTACCTTCTACAACCCATTTCATGCATTGTCCCTGTCACTACTGCCGCATATTTCTGGTTTGATGAACTGCTTAAGGTGCTCGATAGTGACTCTCCTCCTTATGAGGAGATTATGGACAGAATCAATGCTCTCAAATTGGCTAATTCTTTCACTCTAGACGCCTCTTTGCAATTGGCTAAGTTAGCGGCTAAGAACTCTGGGTTTGCTATTGTGGCGCGCAGAGCGCTTTGGTTGAAATCTTGGTCGGCTGATGCGTCTTCCAAGAACAAGCTACTAAACATTCCTTTCAAGGGGAAAACGTTGTTTGGTCCTGACTTGAAAGAGATTATCTCTGATATCACTGGGGGTAAGGGCCACGCCCTTCCTCAGGATCGGCCTTTCAAGGCAAAAAATAGACCTAATTTTCGTCCCTTTCGTAAAAACGGACCAGCCCAAGGTGCTACGTCCTCTAAGCAAGAGGGTAATACTTCTCAGGCCAAGCCAGCTTGGAGACCAATGCAAGGCTGGAACAAGGGAAAGCAGGCCAAGAAACCTGCCACTGCTACCAAGACAGCATGAAATATTGGCCCCCGTTCCGGGACCGGATCTGGTGGGGGGCAGACTCTCTCTCTTCGCTCAGGCTTGGGCAAGAGATGTTCTGGATCCTTGGGCGCTAGAAATAGTCTCCCAGGGTTATCTTCTGGAATTCAAGGGACTTCCCCCAAGGGGGAGGTTCCACAGGTCGCAGTTGTCTTCAGACCACATAAAAAGACAGGCGTTCTTACATTGTGTAGAAGACCTGTTAAAAATGGGAGTGATTCATCCTGTTCCATTAAGAGAACAGGGGATGGGGTTCTACTCCAATCTGTTCATAGTTCCCAAAAAAGAGGGAACGTTCAGACCAATCCTAGATCTCAAGATCTTAAACAAATTTCTCAAGGTCCCATCGTTCAAGATGGAAACCATTCGAACTATCCTTCCTTCCATCCAGGAAGGTCAATTCATGACCACGGTGGATTTAAAGGATGCGTATCTACATATTCCTATCCACAAGGAACATCATCGGTTCCTAAGGTTTGCATTCCTGGACAAACATTACCAGTTCGTGGCGCTTCCTTTCGGATTAGCCACTGCTCCAAGGATTTTCACAAAGGTACTAGGGTCCCTTCTAGCGGTGCTAAGACCAAGGGGCATTGCAGTAGTACCTTACCTGGACGACATTCTGATTCAAGCGTCGTCCCTTCCTCAAGCAA
This sequence comes from Bombina bombina, assembly GCF_027579735.1. Taxonomy (NCBI): domain Eukaryota; kingdom Metazoa; phylum Chordata; class Amphibia; order Anura; family Bombinatoridae; genus Bombina; species Bombina bombina. The sequence goes on along the minus strand of NC_069500.1, from coordinate 42,498,428 downwards.
AGGCTCACACGGACATTGTCCTGGCCTTTCTCAGATCTCACGGCTGGAAAGTGAACGGGAAAAGAGTTCTCTATCCCCGTCAACAAGGGTTCCCTTCTTGGGAACAATTATAGACTCCTTAGAAATGAGGATCTTTCTAACAGAGGCCAGAAAAACAAAGCTTCTGGACTCTTGTCGGATACTTCATTCCGTTCCTCTTCCTTCCATAGCTCAGTGCATGGAAGTGATCGGGTTGATGGTGGCGGCGATGGACATAGTTCCTTTTGCGCGCATTCATCTAAGACCATTACAACTGTGCATGCTCAGTCAGTGGAATGGGGACTATACAGACTTGTCTCCGAAGATACAAGTAAATCAGAAGACCAGAGACTCACTCCGTTGGTGGCTGTCCCTGGACAATCTGTCTCAAGGGATGATGTTCCACAGACCAGAGTGGGTCATTGTCACGACCGACGCCAGTCCGATAGGCTGGGGCGCGGTCTGGGGATCCCTGAAAGCTCAGGGTCTTTGGTCTCGGGAAGAATCTCTTCTACCGATAAATATTCTGGAACTGAGAGCGATATTCAATGCTCTCCAGGCCTGGCCCCAGCTTGCGAGGACCAGGTTCATACGGTTTCAATCAGACAACATGACGACTGTTGCGTACATCAACCATCAGGGGGGAACAAGGAGTTCCCTAGCGATGGAAGAAGTAACCAAAATAATTCTTTGGGCGGAGTCTCACTCCTGCCACCTGTCTGCTATCCACATCCCAGGAGTGGAAAATTGGGAAGCGGATTTTCTGAGTCGGCAGACATTGCATCCGGGGGAGTGGGAACTCCATCCGGAAATCTTTGCCCAAGTCACTCACCTGTGGGGCATTCCAGACATGGATCTGATGGCCTCTCGTCAGAACTTCAAAGTTCCTTGCTACGGGGCCAGATCCAGGGATCCCAAGGCGGCTCTAGTGGATGCACTAGTAGCACCTTGGACCTTCAAACTAGCTTATGTGTTCCCGCCATTTCCTCTCATCCCCAGGCTGATAGCCAGGATCAAGCAGGAGAGGGCGTCGGTGATCTTGATAGCTCCTGCGTGGCCACGCAGGACTTGGTATGCAGATCTGGTGAATATGTCATCGGCTCCACCTTGGAAGCTACCTTTGAGACGAGACCTTCTTGTTCAGGGTCCGTTCGAACATCCGAATCTGGTTTCACTCCAGCTGACTGCTTGGAGATTGAACGCTTGATTTTATCGAAGCGAGGATTCTCAGATTCTGTTATCGATACTCTTGTTCAGGCCAGAAAGCCTGTGACTAGAAAGATTTACCACAAAATTTGGAAAAAATATATCTGTTGGTGTGAATCTAAAGGATTCCCTTGGGACAAGGTTAAGATTCCTAGGATTCTATCCTTCCTTCAAGAAGGATTGGAAAAAGGATTATCTGCAAGTTCCCTGAAGGGACAGATTTCTGCCTTGTCGGTATTACTTCACAAAAAGCTGGCAGCTGTGCCAGATGTTCAAGCCTTTGTTCAGGCTCTGGTTAGAATCAAGCCTGTTTACAAACCTTTGACTCCTCCTTGGAGTCTCAATTTAGTTCTTTCAGTTCTTCAGGGGGTTCCGTTTGAACCCTTACATTCCGTTGATATTAAGTTATTATCTTGGAAAGTTTTGTTTTTAGTTGCGATTTCTTCTGCTAGAAGAGTCTCAGAATTATCTGCTCTGCAGTGTTCTCCTCCTTATCTGGTGTTCCATGCAGATAAGGTGGTTTTACGTACTAAACCTGGTTTTCTTCCAAAAGTTGTTTCTAACAAAAACATTAACCAGGAGATTATCGTACCTTCTCTGTGTCCAAAACCAGTTTCAAAGAAGGAACGTTTGTTGCACAATTTGGATGTTGTTCGCGCTCTAAAATTCTATTTAGATGCTACAAAGGATTTTAGACAAACATCTTCCTTGTTTGTTGTTTATTCAGGTAAAAGGAGAGGTCAAAAAGCAACTTCTACCTCTCTCTCTTTTTGGATTAAAAGCATCATCAGATTGGCTTACGAGACTGCCGGAAGGCAGCCTCCCGAAAGAATCACAGCTCATTCCACTAGGGCTGTGGCTTCCACATGGGCCTTCAAGAACGAGGCTTCTGTTGATCAGATATGTAGGGCAGCGACTTGGTCTTCACTGCACACTTTTACCAAATTTTACAAGTTTGATACTTTTGCTTCTTCTGAGGCTATTTTTGGGAGAAAGGTTTTGCAAGCCGTGGTGCCTTCCATTTAGGTGACCTGATTTGCTCCCTCCCTTCATCCGTGTCCTAAAGCTTTGGTATTGGTTCCCACAAGTAAGGATGACGCCGTGGACCGGACACACCTATGTTGGAGAAAACAGAATTTATGTTTACCTGATAAATTTCTTTCTCCAACGGTGTGTCCGGTCCACGGCCCGCCCTGGTTTTTTTAATCAGGTCTGATATTTTATTTTCTTTAACTACAGTCACCACGGTACCATATGGTTTCTCCTATGCAAATATTCCTCCTTAACGTCGGTCGAATGACTGGGGTAGGCGGAGCCTAGGAGGGATCATGTGACCAGCTTTGCTGGGCTCTTTGCCATTTCCTGTTGGGGAAGAGAATATCCCACAAGTAAGGATGACGCCGTGGACCGGACACACCGTTGGAGAAAGAAATTTATCAGGTAAACATAAATTCTGTTTTCTCTCCTTTACACACTGTCTGCCTCACTGCTTGATTAGCTTTATCTCCCTCTCACACTGCCTGCCTCACTGCTTTATTAGCTTTCTCCCCGTCTCACACTGTCTGCCTCACTGCTTGATTAGATTTCTTTCCCTCTCACACTGCCTATCCTCACAGCATTCTTAGCTTCCTCTCCCTCTCACACTGTCTGCCTCACAGCTTTATTAGCTTTCTCTCCCTTACACACTGTCTGCCTCACTGCTTGATTAGCTTTATCTCCCTCTCACACTGCCTGCCTCACTGCTTTATTAGCTTTCTCCCCCTCTCACACTGTCTGCCTCACTGCTTGATTAGCTTTCTCTCCCTCTCATATTGTGTGCATCACTGCATTATTAGCTTTCTCTCCCTCTCATACTGTCTGCCTCACTGCTTTATTAGCTTTCTCCCCCTCTCACACTGTCTGCCTCACTGCTTGATTAGCTTTCTCTCCCTCTCATATTGTCTGCATCACTGGATTATTAGCTTTCTCTCCCTCTCACACCGTCTGCCTCACTGCTTTATTAGCTTTCTCTCAATCTCACACTGCCTCACTGCTTTATTAGGTTTAGCTTTCTCTCCCTTTCACACTGTCTGCCTCACTGCTTTATTAGCTTTCTCTCCCTCTCATATTGTCTGCCTTACTGCTTTATTAGCTTTCTCTCCATCTCACACTGCCTCACTGCTTTATTAGCTTTCTCTCCCACTCACACCGTCTTCCTCACTGCTTTATTAGTTTTCTCTCCATCTCACACTGCCTCACTGCTTTATTAGCTTTCTCTCCCTCTCACACTGTCTGCCTCACGGCTTTATTAGTTTCCTCTCCATCTCACACTGCCTCACTGCTTTATTAGATTTATCTCCCTCTCACACTGTCTGCCTCACGGCTTTATTAACTTCCTCTCCCTCTCACATTGTCTTCCTCACTGCTTTATTAGCTTTATCTCCATCTCACACTGCCTCACTGCTTTATTAGATTTCTCTCCCTCTCACACTGTCTGCCTCACGGCTTTATTAACTTCCTCTCCCTCTCACATTGTCTTCCTCAATGCTTTATTAGCTTTATCTCTCTCTCACACTGTCTGCCTCACTGCTTTATTAGCTTTATCTCTCTATTACACTGTCTGCATCAATACTTTATTAGCTTTCTCTCCATCTCACACTGCCTCACTGATTAATTAGCTTTCTCTCCCTCTCACAATGTTTGCCTCACTGCTATATTGGCATTATCTCCCTCTCATACAGTCTGCCTCACTACTTTATTAGCTTTCTCTCGCTTTCTCTCTCTCACACTGTCTCACTGCTTTATTAGCATTCTTTCAATCTCACACAGTCTGCCTCACGGCTTTATTAGATTTCTCACACTGTCTAACCTCACATCATTCTTATCTTCCCCTCCCTCTCACACTGCCTATCCTCACAGCATTCTTGTTGTCTTCTCCCTCTCACACTGCCTATCCTCACAGCATTCTTAGCTTCCTCTCCCTCTCACTGTCTGCCTAACAGCTTTATTAGCTTTCTCTCCCTCTCACATTGCCTCACTGCTTTATTCGCTTTCTCTCCCTCTCACACTGTCTGCCTCACTGCTTTATTAGCTTTCTCTCCCTCTTACACTGTCTGCCTCACTGCTTTATTAGCTTTCTCTCCCTCTCACACTGTCTGCCTCACTGCTATATTAGCTTTCTCTCCCTTTCACACTGTCTGGCTCACTGCTTTATTAGCTTTCTCTCCCTTTCACACTGTCTGCCTCACTGCTTTATTTGCTTTCTCTCCATCTCACACTGCCTCACTGCTTTATTAGCTTTCTCTCCCTCTCACACTGTCTGCCTCACTCCTTTATTAGCTTCCCCTCCATCTCACACTGTCTGCCTCACTGCTTTATTAGTTTTCTCTCCATCTCACACTGCCTCACTGCTTTATTAGCTTTCTCTCCCTCTCACACTGTCTTCCTCACTGCTTTATTAGCTTTCTCTCTCTCTCACACTGTCTGCCTCACTGCATTATTAGATTTCTCTCCCTCTCACACTGTCTGCCTCACTGCTTTATTAACTTTCTCTCCCTCTCACACTGTCTGCCTCACTGCTTTATTAGCTTTCTCTCCCTCTCACACTGCCTCACTGCTTTATTCGCTTTCTCTCCTTCTCACACTGTCTGCCTCACGGCTTTATTAGCTTTTTCTCCCTCTCACACTGTCTGCCTCACTGCTTTATAAGTTTTCTCTCCTCTCACACTGTCTGCCTCACTGATTTATTAGCTTTCTCTCCCTCTCACAATGATTGCCTCACTGCTATATTGGCATTATCTCCCTCTCACACAGTCTGCCTCACTACTTTATTAGCTTTCTCTCTCTCACAATGTCTCACTGCTTTATTAGCATTCTTTCCATCTCACACAGTCTGCCTCACGGCTTTATTAGATTTCTCTCCCTCACACACAGTCTGTCTCACTGCTATATTAGCTTTCTCTCCATCTCATACTCACTGCCTCACTGCTTTATTAGCTTTCTCTCCCTATTACACTGTCTGCCTCACTGCTTTATTAGCTTTCTCTCCCTATTACACTGTCTGCCTCCCTGCTTTATTAGCTTTCTCTCCCTTTCACACTGTCTGCCTCAATGCTTTATTAGCTTTCTCTCCCTATTACACTGTCTGCCTCACTGCTTTATTAGCTTTCTCTCCCTATTACACAGTCTGCCTCACTGCTTTATTAGCTTTCTCTCCCTCTCACACTGTCTACCTCACGGCTTTATTAGCTTTCTCTCCCTCTCACACTGTCTGCCTCACTGCTTTATTAGCTTTCTCACCCTCTCACACATTCTGCATCACTGCTTTATTAGCTTTCTCTCCCTCTTAAACTGTCTGCCTCATTGCTATATTAGCTTTCTCTCCCTCTCACACTGTCTACCTCACTGTTATTTTAGCTTTCTCTCCCTCTCACACTGTCTGCCTCACTGCTTTATTAGCTTTCTCTCCCTCTCACACTGTCTGCCTCACTGCTTTATTAGCTTTCTCTCCCTCTCACACTGTCTGCCTCCCTGCTTTATTAGCTTTCTCTCCCTCTCACACTGTCTGCCTCCCTGCTTTATTAGCTTTCTCTCCCTCTCACACTGTCTGCCTCACTGCTTTATTAGCTTTCTCACCCTCTCACACATTCTGCATCACTGCTTTATTAGCTTTCTCTCCCTCTTAAACTGTCTGCCTCATTGCTATATTAGCTTTCTCTCCCTCTCACACTGTCTACCTCACTGTTATATTAGCTTTCTCTCCCTCTCACACTGTCTGCCTCACTGCTTTATTAGCTTTCTCTCCCTCTCACACTGTCTGCCTCCCTGCTTTATTAGCTTTCTCTCCCTCTCACACTGTCTGCCTCCCTGCTTTATTAGCTTTCTCTCCCTCTCACACTGTCTGCCTCACTGCTTTATTAGCTTTCTCTCCCTATTACACAGTCTGCCTCACTGCTTTATTAGCTTTCTCTCCCTCTCACACTGTCTACCTCACGGCTTTATTAGCTTTCTCTCCCTCTCACACTGTCTGCCTTCCTGCTATATTAGCTTTCTCTCCCTCTCACACTGTCTGCCTCACTGCTTTATTAGCTTTCTCACCCTCTCACACATTCTGCATCACTGCTTTATTAGCTTTCTCTCCCTCTCACACTGTCTGCCTCATTGCTATATTAGCTTTCTCTCCCTCTCACACTGTCTACCTCACTGTTATATTAGCTTTCTCTCCCTCTCACACTGTCTGCCTCACTGCTTTATTAGCTTTCTCTCCCTCTCACACTGTCTGCCTCACTGCTTTATTAGTTTTCTCTCCATCTCACACTGCCTCACTGCTTTATTAGCTTTCTCTCCCTCTCACACTGTCTGCCTCACTGCTTGATTAGCTTTCTCTACATCTCACACTGCCTCACGGCTTTATTAGCTTTCTCTCCCTCATACACAGCCTGTCTCAATGCTTTATTAGCTTTCTCTCCATCTCATACTGTCTGCCTCACTGCTTTATTAGCTTTCTCTCCCTATTACACTGTCTGCCTCACTGCTTTATTAGCTTTCTCTCCCTTTCACACTGTCTGCCTTACTGCTTTATTAGATTTCTCTCCCTCTCACACTGTCTGCCTCACTGCTTTATTAGCTTTCTCTCCCTCTCACACTGCCTCACTGCTTTATTCGCTTTCTCTCCTTCTCACACTGTCTGCCTCACTGCTTTATTAGCTTTCTCTCCCTCTCACACTGTCTGCCTCACTGCTTGATTAGCTTTCTCTACATCTCACACTGCCTCACGGCTTTATTAGCTTTCTCTCCCTCATACACAGCCTGTCTCAATGCTTTATTAGCTTTCTCTCCATCTCATACTGTCTGCCTCACTGCTTTATTAGCTTTCTCTCCCTATTACACTGTCTGCCTCACTGCTTTATTAGCTTTCTCTCCCTTTCACACTGTCTGCCTTACTGCTTTATTAGATTTCTCTCCCTCTCACACTGTCTGCCTCACTGCTTTATTAGCTTTCTCTCCCTCTCACACTGCCTCACTGCTTTATTCGCTTTCTCTCCTTCTCACACTGTCTGCCTCACGGCTTTATTAGCTTTCTCTCCCTCTTACACTGTCTGCCTCACTGCTTTATAAGTTTTCTCTCCTCTCACACTGTCTGCCTCACTGATTTATTAGCTTTCTCTCCCTCTCACAATGATTGCCTCACTGCTATATTGGCATTATCTCCCTCTCACACAGTCTGCCTCACTACTTTATTAGCTTTCTCTCTCTCACAATGTCTCCCTGCTTTATTAGCATTCTTTCCATCTCACACAGTCTGCCTCACGGCTTTATTAGATTTCTCTCCCTCACACACAGTCTGTCTCACTGCTATATTAGCTTTCTCTCCATCTCATACTCACTGCCTCACTGCTTTATTAGCTTTATCTCCCTATTACACTGTCTGCCTCACTGCTTTATTAGCTTTCTCTCCCTATTACACTGCCTCCCTGCTTTATTAGCTTTCTCTCCCTTTCACACTGTCTGCCTCAATGCTTTATTAGCTTTCTCTCCCTATTACCCTGTATGCCTCACTGCTTTATTAGCTCTCTCTCCCTATTACACAGTCTGCCTCACTGCTTTATTAGCTTTCTCTCCCTCTCACACTGTCTACCTCACGGCTTTATTAGCTTTCTCTCCCTCTCACACTGTCTGCCTTCCTGCTATATTAGCTTTCTCTCCCTCTCACACTGTCTGCCTCACTGCTTTATTAGCTTTCTCACCCTCTCACACATTCTGCATCACTGCTTTATTAGCTTTCTCTCCCTCTCACACTGTCTACCTCACTGTTATATTAGCTTTCTCTCCCTCTCACACTGTCTGCCTCACTGCTTTATTAGCTTTCTCTCCCTCTCACACTGTCTGCCTCACTGCTTTATTAGTTTTCTCTCCATGTCACACTGCCTCACTGCTTTATTAGCTTTCTCTCCCTCTCACACTGTCTGCCTCACTGCTTGATTAGCTTTCTCTACATCTCACACTGCCTCACGGCTTTATTAGCTTTCTCTCCCTCATACACAGCCTGTCTCAATGCTTTATTAGCTTTCTCTCCATCTCATACTGTCTGCCTCACTGCTTTATTAGCTTTCTCTCCCTATTACACTGTCTGCCTCACTGCTTTATTAGCTTTCTCTCCCTTTCACACTGTCTGCCTTACTGCTTTATTAGATTTTCTCCCTATTACACTGTCTGCCTCACTGCTTTATTAGCTTTCTCTCCCTCTCACACTGTCTGCCTCACTGCTTTATTAGCTTTCTCTCCCTATTACACTGTCTGCCTCACTGCTTTATTAGCTTTCTCTCCCTATCACACTGTCTGCCTCAATGCTTTATTAGCTTTCTCTCCCTATTACACTGTCTGCCTCACTGCTTTATTAGCTTTCTCTCCCTCTCACACTGTCTGCCTCACTGCTATATTAGCTTTCTCTCCCTCTCACACTGTCTGCCTCACTGCTTGATTAGCTTTCTCTCCCTATTACACTGTCAACCTCACTGCTTTATTAGCTTTCTCTCCCTCTCACACTGTCTGCCTCACTGCTATATTAGCTTTCTCTCCCTCTCACACTGTCTGCCTCACTGCTTGATTAGCTTTCTCTCCCTATTACACTGTCAACCTCACTGCTTTATTAGCTTTCTCTCCATCTTACATTGCCTCACTGATTTATTAGCTTCCTCTCCCTCTCACACTGTCTGCCTCACTGCTTTATTAGCTTTCTCTCCCTCTTACACTGTCTGCCTCACGGCTTTATTAACTTTCTCTCCCTCTCACACTGTCTGCCTCACTGCTTTATTAACCTTCTCTCCCTCTCACACTGTCTGCCTCACTGCTTTATTAGATTTCTCTCTCTATTACACTGTCTGCCTCTGCTTTATTAGCTTTCTCTCCCTCTCACACTGTCTGCCTCACGGCTTTATTATCTTTCTCTCCATCTCACACTGTCTGCCTCACTGCTTTATTAGCTTTCTCTCCCTCTCACACTGTCTGCCTCACTGCTTTATTAGCTTTCTCTCTCACACTGTCTGCCTTACTGCTTTAATAGCTTTTCTCTCCCTATCACACTGTCTGCCTCACTGCTTTATTAGCTTTCTCTCCCTCTCACACTGTCTGCCTCACTGCTTTATTAGCTTTCTCTCTCACACTGTCTGCCTTACTGCTTTAATAGCTTTTCTCTCCCTATCACACTGTCTGCCTCACTGCTTTATCTCCCTCTCACACTGTCTACCTCACTGCTTTATTAGCTTTCTCTCCCTCTCACACTGCCTCACTGCTTTATTAGCTTTCTCTCACTCCCACACTGCCTCACTGCTTTATTAGCTTTCTCTCCCTCTCACACTGTCTGCCTCACTGCTTTATTAGCTTTCTCTCCCTCTCACACTGCCTCACTGCTTTATTAGCTTTCTTTCCCTCTCACACTGTCTGCCTCACTGCTTTATTAGCTTTCTTTCCCTCTCACACTGTCTGCCTCACTGCTTTACTAGTTTTCTCTCTCACACTGTCTGCCTTACTGCTTTAATAGCTTTCTCTCCCTATCACACTGTCTGCCTCACTGCTTTATTAGCTTTCTCTCCCTATCACACTGTCTGCCTCACTGCTTTATCTCCCTCTCACACTGTCTGCCTCACTGCTTTATTAGCTTTCTCTCCCTCTCACACTGCCTCACTGCTTTATTAGCTTTCTCTCACTCCCACACTGCCTCACTGCTTTATTAGCTTTCTCTCCCTCTCACACTGTCTGCCTCACTGCTTTATTAGCTTTCTCTCCCTCTCACACTGCCTCACTGCTTTATTAGCTTTCTTTCCCTCTCACACTGTCTGCCTCACTGCTTTATTAGCTTTCTTTCCCTCTCACACTGTCTGCCTCACTGCTTTATTAGCTTTCTTTCCCTCTCACACTTTCTGCCTCACTGCTTTGCTAGTTTTCTCTCTCACACTGTCTGCCTTACTGCTTTAATAGCTTTCTCTCCCTCTCACACTGTCTGCCTCACTGCTTTATTAGCTTTCTCTCCCTCTCACACTGTCTGCCTCACTGCTTTATTAGCTTTCTCTCCCTCTCACACTGTCTGCCTCACTGTATTTTTAGATGTTTCTCCAAGATCTCTATTTTCCTTGGAACATATTGTGGCAGGGTACATACCATGTCTTTTTAGCCTTATAAGTTTTTTGGGGGGCGGGGGCAACAGCTCACTATCTTTCTCTACTCCAAGCACAATGTGTCTGCCCTGCAAAGAAAACATTCATTCCTTCTAGGTAGGAATACTTTAAATGTAAGATCACATGCCCCTTATGCGCTATATCAAATGAAATTAACCGGCACAAAATAAGTGTTCAAAAGACAAAAAATGCTGACCTACTTAGGTTAAATGCAAAATATGTATATCTCCAACGAGAGAAAACATATCTATAATGTTACAGCAAACTTCAAACACAGGTTGAAGAGGTTTTACAGAAAGAAAATTTGATATACAAGATTGTAAACTCTTATGCAAGAAAATGATGCACTCATTTAAAAAGGGTTACTTTTTGGAAAGGGTAGTACATACATATAGTTGTATTTCATCATAAGAGTCAGCAATATAAAACGATTGCATGAAGCAGGCTTACAAGTGTGTATATGTCTATTATATTAATCTGTTTCATTCAATGTTGACATAGAAGGGGGCTCTGATTTAGCCCTAGGTAACCACCTGACCATGCATTTACTGAACTAGCAAAACCCTCCACATTAATGAGTGTATCATGCAATACAAAGTATTCAGATAATCTGGGAACAATGAGCTTAGTCATATACGTTGCAAGCTAATTATTTTGTTTGAGTGACATAAAATGACGTGTGCAAGGTCGCAGGAAGCAAATCATGAATACAGTCTGCCTAACCCTCCCTAATGGCCAAACAAGGTTTTATACAAATGTTGCAAAGCTAGCTATTAATATTCTGCCGACTGCTATCTTCTGACTATGGTAGCCATACTCCTGTGACTCCCTCCATTCTGCCCTTTGCTTTTACTAAGAATTCAGGGAGTTGGAGACCTAAATAAATATTTCACAAACCAAATTATTTATAAGTAGAGGCAGGTCTTTCAATTCCCAGGGCTCTGAGAGCATTGGAACGAAGGGCACGTACATGGTAAGTCAGGCTTCTCATGTTCTGCGCAAAGAGAGGAGCACCCAGGGCATTTGCAGTTCATGATGCATAATAGGTACGGCAACAGCTGCGGCATGAGCTGTGCCAACGTCCCGCTCTATATAAATGGCCTGCAATCTCCTTGGTATAATTATGTCTTATATGCTGGCATCTTTCGCTAGAAGATCATCAAGGTAGATTACCTTCTAGTTTCTGAACTAAATACTTACAGGTGTTACATTATCCTTTATTACTTACAAACTTCAGCTTCTAACAAGACATCCCAGCAAATGAATGATCTTGCTTATGAATTATTTATGAGCATTTCACAGCGTGCTCCCGGCGTCATCCGTGAACTTTTCCAGGTCATATGACACCAATTAGAGCAGAATTTTAAATTATTCAATAACCTGAACTCTCTTGTCGTTTAACATATAGATATCAGTGCGGTAAACAAGTTAAAGCTAATGGCCCCTTGGGGTTTGCTTTTCTCCGCTCTAAGCTCGGAGGCTGCTGCTGCTGGAACAGACAGCACGAAGAAACGAAGGAAAACACTTCCAATGTTTTAATAAGTCTTCAGACATCCCTCAGGGATCTCAATACAGCTTCTGCTCCCTGTATCTGAAAAAAATGATTAAGGTTATTAGCAGTATGCTTTTTAAGGACGGGGTTGAGGGAGAAGATGCAATGTTATGTTATGAGATACTTGTCAATGGTGATGCACACTCTGTAAAACAGAATTGCTCTGTAGCTTAAGGCTAAAGATATTTTCACACTTTATGTGCAAAGCTCCCAGAAGAAGAGAAAGCAAGTTTACAGACTCAAAATGCTGCCATTTTTAGTACGAAAACAGAGAAACAGCAGTCAAAAGCAGATCTGCGTGATATTTAACCTGAAATAGCAACTCTAAGGACAACAATATAAAGGTAATACATTTCGGGTATCTAAATTAAATTCTTAATTCCGGTTTCTCGCTAGAAACTGCACAAAACTATGCTCTAATTGAGAAATAGCAGCGAATTGTTATTGTTTAACTAAGTAAATCCAATCTTTGTTCAAGTGATGGTAAACACTTGGTAGTTTGACCAGCATAAATGAAATCTGTATAACAGTTCTAGTAGGAATGCTATAAAAATGATCAAATTCATCAACTTAAAAAAATTATTAAAGGGACATGAAACTTAAATTTTTTCTTTCATGATTTAGAACGAGCATACAATTTTAAACAACTTTCTAATTTACTTCTATTATCTAATTTGCTTCATTCTCTTGATATTCTTTGCTGAAAAGCATATCTAGATAGGCTCAGTAGCTGCTGATTGGTGGCTGCACATAGATGCCTCATGTGATTGGCTCCCCATATACATTGCTATTTCTTCAACAAAAGATATCTAAAGAATGAAACATATTAGATAATAGAAGTAAATTGGAATGTTGTTTAAAATTGTATTCTCTACCTGAATCATGAAAGACATTTTTTGGGTTTAGTGTCCCTTTAACTCTGTCCACTTATTAGATTTACACTGCACAGCAGTGACGGGTATTGCGGTCCCACCCGCTCTACACGTCAGACCTGATGCCCGCTACCAATACAGATGACCAATTGCACATGAACAAAGCATACCCTGACGTCAGCCAAGTAGACAATGACATTGCATAAAATAATCTCATGTGTGGTATATCTAAAACGAAGGCTCTCATTGAAATCAGTGAGCCGTATGGCTAACATTCATATTGGATGTGAAAGTAAGATGACTCCCCCCCCCCCACACACACAAAAAAAAATGTGAATGAGGGGGACTGGTGGGTGCTTGCAATACACCAAGACAGAAAAGATGAAAAAAAAAAATATTGGCGAAAAACTTCTATTTATGATTATTAGGACATATTGGTTAAGTTGAAATAAAGTTACGCAACTGAGTTTACCATCACTTTAGAAGGTCACAAAAAATAGAATAATAAAGTTATTTAGCTAAAGTCAAGTATCATTTTTTCAGCACCACGTGTACAAGCGAGTCAAAGCCCATCCAGTGATACAAATGCAACATGCAGCACAATACATGCAACACACAAGGAATTGTGCAAATCCAGATCTTTATGTCTTACTCTTTCACACTGATATATCTGACTCCAGAGAGACCAATGTCACTGCCTGAGGCCATAGATGGCATTAGTTTTGCAAGCAAATGACAAATTTTGAAAAAACGCCCATGCCTAGTATTTATCTCATCAAATTTAGCAATAAACTGTTCAAGGGATGCAATCAGCAGAGCTCACTGCACTTCTGCTGAAGGTTCAGCTCGGGACCAGCAGTGCACTGCGGGTCCCGGAAGGAACATCTGTGTGTTTAACCTCTTTGCTGCTGTTAAATACAAAGTAGAGCAGGGTAAAAAAAAATGAAGGATCAGAACTTGCAACATCATTTTGACTATAATGGTCCTTTAGAGAGTGATCCTACGTGAGCTCAGAAGCGTGCACGTCTCTAACCATCTGGCAGTGCAAGCTATTAAGCGCCAATAAACCTACCTAGCTTTACTCTTCAACAAAGGATGCCAAGAAAACAAAGAAAATTTGATAAAAGTAGAATGGAAAATTTAGAATTGCATGCGCTATCAGAATGACGGCATTACTGTCCTTTTAAATCTGCTTATTAACAGGTACACGTATAATTGTTTTCCTCTAGTCTATGTCTAGTTTATGCAGATTTAGAACCTAGCATAACATAGCCAGGTTTATTTATAAGGGTGTGCACATGTCTAGACCACTATAAATATAGCAAAGAGAGCACAATATCTATACTAATGAGAGCACAATATCTATACTAATGAGAGCACAATATCTATACTAATGAGAGCACAATATCTATACTAATGAGAGCACAATATCTATACTAATGAGAGCACAATATCTATACTAATGAGAGCACAATATCTATACTAATGAGAGCACATCGTCTGTAGCAATAAGAGCACATCGTCTGTAGCAATAAGAGCACAACGTCTGTAGCAATAAGAGCACAACGTCTGTAGCAATAAGAGCACAACGTCTGTAGCAATAAGAGCACAACGTCTGTAGCAATAAGAGCACAACGTCTGTAGCAATAAGAGCACAACGTCTGTAGCAATAAGAGCACAACGTCTGTAGCAATAAGAGCACAACGTCTGTAGCAATAAGAGCACAACGTCTGTAGCAATAAGAGCACAACGTCTGTAGCAATAAGAGCACAACGTCTGTAGCAATAAGAGCACAACGTCTGTAGCAATAAGAGCACAACGTCTGTAGCAATGAGAGCACAACGTCTGTAGCAATGAGAGCACAACGTCTGTAGCAATGAGAGCACAACGTCTGTAGCAATGAGAGCACAACGTCTGTAGCAATGAGAGCACAACGTCTGTAGCAATGAGAGCACAACGTCTGTAGCAATGAGAGCACAACGTCTGTAGCAATGAGAGCACAACGTCTGTAGCAATGAGAGCACAACGTCTGTAGCAATGAGAGCACAACGTCTGTAGCAATGAGAGCACAACGTCTGTAGCAATGAGAGCACAACGTCTGTAGCAATGAGAGCACAACGTCTGTAGCAATGAGAGCACAACGTCTGTAGCAATGAGAGCACAACGTCTGTAGCAATGAGAGCACAACATCTGTAGCAATGAGAGCACAACGTCTGTAGCAATGAGAGCACAACGTCTGTAGCAATGAGAGCACAACGTCTGTAGCAATGAGAGCACAACGTCTGTAGCAATGAGAGCACAACGTCTGTAGCAATGAGAGCACAACGTCTGTAGCAATGAGAGCACAACATCTGTAGCAATGAGAGCACAACATCTGTAGCAATGAGAGCACAACATCTGTAGCAATGAGAGCACAACATCTGTAGCAATGAGAGCACAACATCTGTAGCAATGAGAGCACAACATCTGTAGCAATGAGAGCACAACATCTGTAGCAATGAGAGCACAACATCTGTAGCAATGAGAGCACAACATCTGTAGCAATGAGAGCACAACATCTGTAGCAATGAGAGCACAACATCTGTAGCAAAGAGAGCACAACATCTGTAGCAAAGAGAGCACAACATCTATAGCAAAGAGAGCACAACATCTATAGCAAAGAGAGCACAACATCTATAGCAAAGAGAGCACAACATCTATAGCAAAGAGAGCACAACATCTATAGCAAAGAGAGCACAACATCTATAGCAAAGAGAGCACAACATCTATAGCAAAGAGAGCACAACATCTATAGCAAAGAGAGCACAACATCTATAGCAAAGAGAGCACAACATCTATAGCAAAGAGAGCACAACATCTATAGCAAAGAGAGCACAACATCTATAGCAAAGAGAGCACAACATCTATAGCAAAGAGAGCACAACATCTATAGCAATGAGAGCACAACATCTACAGCAATGAGAGCACAACATCTATAGCAATGAGAGCACAATATCTATAGCAATGAGAGCACAATATCTATAGCAATGAGAGCACAATATCTATAGCAATGAGAGCACAACATCTGTAGCAATGAGAGCACAACATCTGTAGCAATGAGAGCACAACATCTATAGCAATGAGAGCACAACATCTATAGCAATGAGAGCACAACATCTGTAGCAATGAGAGCACAACATCTGTAGCAATGAGAGCACAACATCTGTAGCAATGAGAGTACAACATCTGTAGCAATGAGAGCACAACATCTGTAGCAATGAGAGCACAACATCTGTAGCAATGAGAGCACAACATCTGTAGCAATGAGAGCACAACATCTGTAGCAATGAGAGCACAACATCTATAGCAATGAGAGCACAACATCTGTAGCAATGAGAGCACAACATCTGTAGCAATGAGAGCACAACATCTGTAGCAATGAGAGCACAACATCTGTAGCAATGAGAGCACAACATCTGTAGCAATGAGAGCACAACATCTGTAGCAATGAGAGCACAACATCTATAGCAATGAGAGCACAATATCTATAGCAATGAGAGCACAATATCTATAGCAATGAGAGCACAATATCTATAGCAATGAGAGCACAATATCTATAGCAATGAGAGCACAATATCTATAGCAATGAGAGCACAATATCTATAGCAATGAGAGCACAATATCTATAGCAATGAGAGCACAATATATATATCAATGAGAGAGCACAATATCTATAGCAATGAGAGCACAATATATATAGCAATGAGAGCACAATATATATAGCAATGAGAGCACAATATATATAGCAATGAGAGCACAATATATATAGCAATGAGAGCACAATATATATAGCAATGAGAGCACAATATCTCGGCATTCTGGTAAAGACCTATGTTTCAATAAAGGATACAAGACAAAGATACATTTTATAATAGAAGTACATGTACACTATTTAAAAAGGACACAAAACCAAATTATTTTTTTTCATAACTCAGATTAAACAGACAATTTTGAAAAACTTTCAATTGTACTCTTGTTTTATATAATTTGCTTCATTCTCTTGGTCTCCTTTGTTAAAGGAGCAGCAATGTACCTCTGGAAGATGAACACATTGGTCGAGCCAATGCCAGGAGGGAAATATGTACAGCTACCAATAAGCAGCTAGTTCCCTGTAGAGCATTACTGTTCCTCGGCCTACCTAGGTATGCTTTCAATAAAGACAACTGGAAAGTTGTTTTACAGTTTTTAATTTTAAATAAATTAGCTTCTGTTGAAATTAAACTGAATATATTGCACTAGTACGTAACCTGTTAGGGACCTAAAATCCCCTATATACTGCACTAGTAATTAACCTGTTAGGGACCTAAACCCCCTATATATTGCACTAGTACTAAACCTGTTAGGGATCTAAACCCCCATTATATTGGACTAGTACTAAACCTGTTAGGGACCTAAACCCCCTATATATTGCACTAGTACTAAACATGTTAGGGATCTAAACCCCCTATATATTGGACTAGTACTAAACCTGTTAGGGACCTAAAACACCCTATTTATTGCACTAGTACTAAACCTGTTAGGGACCTAAAACCCCCTATATATTGTACTAGTACTTAACCTGTTAGGGTCCTAAACCCCCTATATATTGCACTAGTACTAAACCTGTTAGGGACCTAAACCCCTATATATTGCACTAGTACTAAACCTGTTAGGGACTTAAACCCCCTATATATTGGACTAGTACTAAACCTGTTAGGGACCTAAACCCCCTATATATTGGACTAGTACTAAACCTGTTAGGGACCTAAACCCCCTATATATTGCACTAGAACTAAATCTGTTATAGGGACCTAAACCCCCTATATATTGGACTAGTACTAAACCTGTTAGGGACCTAAACCCCCTATATATTACACTAGTACTAAATCTGTTATAGAGACCTGAAACCCCCTATATATTGCACTAGTACTAAATCTGTTATAGGGACTTAAGCCCCCTATATATTGCCCTAGTACTAAATCTGTTATAGGGACCTGAAACCCCTTATGTATTGCACTAGTACTAAATCTGTTATAGGGACCTGAAACCCCTTATATATTGCACTAGTACTAAACCTGTTATAGGGACCTGAAACTCCTCATATATATTGAACTAGCACTAAACCTGTTAGGGACCTAAAAACCCCTATATATTGCACTAGTACTAAATCTGTTATAGGGACCTAAACCCCCTATATATTGGACTAGTACTAAACCTGTTAGGGACCTAAACCCCCTATATATTACACTAGTACTAAATCTGTTATAGAGACCTGAAACCCCCTATATATTGCACTAGTACTAAATCTGTTATAGGGACTTAAGCCCCCTATATATTGCCCTAGTACTAAATCTGTTATAGGGACCTGAAACCCCTTATGTATTGCACTAGTACTAAATCTGTTATAGGGACCTGAAACCCTTATATATTGCACTACTACTAAACGTGTTATAGGGACCTGAAACCCCTTATATATTGCACTAGTACTAAACCTGTTATAGGGACCTGAAACTCCTCATATATATTGAACTAGCACTAAACCTGTTAGGGACCTAAAAACCCCTATATATTGCACTAGTACTAAATCTGTTATAGGGACCTAAACCCCCTATATATTGCACTAGTACTAAATCTGTTTTAGGGACCTAAACCACCCTATATATTGCACTAGTACTAAATCTGTTATAGGGACCTAAACCCCCTATATATTGCACTAGTACTAAATCTGTTTTAGGGACCTAAACCACCCTATATATTGCACTAGTACTAAATCTGTTATAGGGACCTAAACCCCCCTATATATTTTACTAGTACTAAACCTGTTATAGGGACCTGAAACCCCTAGTATATTGTAAGAGTACTAAATCTGTTATAGGGACCTGAAACCCCCTATATATTGCACTAGTACTAAATCTGTTATAGGGACCTGAAACCCCTTATATATTGCACTAGTACTACATCAGTTATAGGGACCTGAAACCTCTTATATATTGCATTAGCACTAAATCTGTTATAGGGACCTAAACCCCCCTATATATTGCACTAGTATTAAACATGTTATAGGGACCTAAACCCCCCTTTATATTGCATTAGTACTAAATCTGTTATAGGGACCTGAAACCTCTATATATTGCACTAGTACTAAATCTGTTATAGGGATCTGAAACCCTGTATATATTGAACTAGTACTAAGCCTGTTAGGGACCTGAAACCCCTATATAATGCACTAGTACTAAACCTGTTATAAGGACCTGAAACCGCCTATATATTGCATTAGTAATAAACCTGTTATAGGGACCTGAAACCCCTTATATATTGCATTAGTACTAAACCTGTTATAGGGACCTGAAACCGCCTATATTTTGCATTAGTACTAAACCTGTTATAGGGACCTGAAACCGCCTATATATTGCATTAGTACTAAACCTGTTATAGGGACCTGAAACCCCTATATAATGCACTAGTACTAAACCTGTTATAGGGACCTGAAACCGCCTATATTTTGCATTAGTACTAAACCTGTTATAGGGACCTGAAACCCCTTATATATTGCATTAGTACTAAACCTGTTATAGGGACCTGAAACCCCTATATAATGCACTAGTACTAAACCTGTTATAGGGACCTGAAACCCCCTATATAATGCATTAGTACTAAACCGGTTATAGGGACCTGAAACCCCTTATATATTGCACTAGTACTAAACCTGTTATAGGGACCTGAAACCCCTTATATATTGCATTAGTACTAAACCTGTTATAGGGACCTGAAACCCCTATATAATGCACTTGTACTAAACCTGTTATAGGGACCTGAAACCCCCTATATAATGCATTAGTACTAAAGCGGTTATAGGGACCTGAAACCCCCTATATATTGCACTAGTACTAAACCTGTTATAGGGACCTGAAACCGCCTATATATTGCATTAGTACTAAACGTGTTATAGGGAACTGAAATCCCCTATATAATGCACACATACTGTGTTATAGGGACCTGAAACCCCCTATATAATGCACACATACTGTGTTATAGGGACTTGAAACACCCCCTATATATTGCACTTTACTTCTCTATAACAAAGGATATGATGAGATGAAAACCTAGGTAAGTAGCGTGCACTTATCTGGTGCACTATATGGCAGCAGTGTTTACAGAATGTATAACACTGTTAACAACATTCTTGCAAAACTAGAGCCAAATAATGCTCCTGACATGTGCACGCTCAGCCTGTTTTTCAACAAAATATACAACGAGAATGAAACAAAAATGATAACGAGTACTTTTTTTGTTTTTAATTACTCTTTTCTAAATCATGTGAGAAAAATGTTGGGTTTCAGGTACCTTCAAAAAGCAAATAACCAACTGCTATCTCCAATGACCTGCTCTATATGACACTCACTTATTGTATCGCCTTCTCATCCATTTTTTCTATGATCTGATTGAATATGAGGCTCCCTTGGTAAGAAAAGGAACAGCACAAACAGTATATTTGTATTAATAGCTGGATGGATCACACACAGAGCGGCACTTTTAGGGTGTGTAAAAATAACGTGACCTTGAAGCTGAACTTTGGTGCATCTATCAATGGGAAGCATTCATCCTACAGTTCTACTGGAAGCCTTTGGCTCTTTAATAACACAGCAGAGGAATAGAGAGAAGCACGCAGGCTAACTCAGGCTGATCAGTCAATGGAAGTATCACAAAACGTTTGTCAACTCTCAACAAAACCCAGAAGACCTTTCCAATTCACTTTAGGCAAGAAAGAACAATCACAGTAGATGCCAAAGGGGATCAAACTATTTCAGAGAAATTCATTATCATTGTGAAAGGTTAAGGACTGTTCGAACAATGAACCGAGGGAAAAGCAAATAAGTCTATCTGCTGGTAATAGGAAAAGAAACCATTCACATAGAAGCATTGCTGTAAAACAAACCCAAAGTACTAATGTTGGCACTGGGTTTTTTTTTTTTTTGTTCACAAAATGTTCCTTTTTATATACAAACTTGATGTCCATACAACACAGAAATGCTGCTGATTTTCTTCATAGTGCACTGACCCGGGGTTAGCGTATCTCATGGTAGCAGATCATGTAATTCTACAGAAGCTCTTGATAAAACCAACTGGTACATCAGCTTCTTCATCTGATCTCTACTGATCGGTGTAAAGTTATGTGTGAATGGAAGTTTTATAGTAGTCGTATCTTTCCCTGTATTATCTAATGGCTTATTATGGAGAGAGGACAAGGAAGACCTTCTCCAACATGAGGGACAAAAAGGTTTTCTATGGCAGGTTTTATAAGATTCCACATGTAGAAATGAATTTATTGCAGAGCTTGACAAATTTGTTCACTATCTAGAAGCCATAAAAAACACTTGTTTTAAAAGTAACTGTTTTCTAGTTTTTAATTTCCCGGGATAGCCATATACAGACACTCAAGTGGTTAAATCACAGTTGCTTGTCAGCAATGGTCATAAAACAGTTAACCCTTTGACTAGTATAGGCACACACAAAGAGTTAAATCACCATTGCATAAGGGCTGTAGCAGTATTACTTGATAACTGTGTTGAGACATGAAGCAGTGAACTAATCCCTTGCCTGACACAGAATCACAGCATTTTAAGGTTTGAATAATTTCTGCATAACATACTTGCTGCTGTGATGTAATCCTTTGATTTAAAATGCATAGGGTGGTTTACCATGGATGCAATGAACTGATCTGTAATCTTGTACATGTCAGCATCCAAATGTGAATTATGAGATAATTCTTGTAGAAAACAGAAGCAGAGAGGCGCCAAATAGAACAGTACCGTCTGGTGTAATGAAGGTACAGCAAAACAAAGATAGCCCCCCCCTAAGAAGGACCTACTCACAGGGGTAGCGGCACAACCAGAGTGCAAGACACAGCAGATCGTAACTGTTACGAGTCGTCCGACAGACACGCCACTACATCACAGGTGTGGATGCAGGAAGTCAGATGGCCCATATGATCCGCTCCAATCGCAATGATCTGCCAAAGGGGTGTGAGAGAAAGCCGGTCCCAGATATGTTGTTGGACCGTAGCACAAAAAACCATGTGGGAGATATCAGAAAGATCGAGCAGGCAGTTTCCCAAACCTCTAAATGCCTATAAATACACCCCTCACCACACCCACAATTCAATTTAACAAATAGCCAAGAAGTGGGGGGATAAAGAAAGGAGTAATAAAGCATCAACAAAGGAATTTGGAAATAATTGTGCTTTATACAAAAAAATCATAACCACCATAAAAAAGGGTGGGCCTCATGGACTCTTGCCAATATGAAAGAAATTAATTTATCAGGTAAGTTCTTACATAAATTATGTTTTCTTTCATGTAATTGGCAAGAGTCCATGAGCTAGTGACGTATGGGATACCCAAGATGTGGAACTCCACGCAAGAGTCACTAGAGAGGGAGGGACAAAATAAAAACAGCCATTTCGCTGAAAAAAATTAATCCACAATCCAAAATATAAGTTTATTCTCATAAATGAAAGGAAAAAACTTAAATCAAAAGCAGAAGAATCAAACTGAAACAGCTGCCTGAATAACTTTTCTACCAAAAACTGCTTCCGAAGAAGCAAATACATCAAAATGGTAGAATTTAGTAAATGTATGCAAAGAAGACCAAGTAGCAGCTTTGCAAATCTGATCAACTGAAGCTTCATTCTTAAAAACGCAGGAAGAGGAAACTGATCTAGTAGAATGAGCTGTAATTCTCTGAGGCGGGGCCTGACCCGACTCCAAATAAGCTTGATGAATCAAAAGCTTTAACCACGAACCAAAGAAACAGCAGAAGCCTTCTGACCTTTCCTAGAACCGGAAAAGATAAATAGACTAGAAGTCTTCCTTAAATATTTAGTAGCTTCAACATAATATTTCAGAGCTCTCACCACATCCAAAGAATGTAAAGATCTCTCCAAAGAATTCTTAGGATTAGGACACAAGGAAGGAACAACAATTTCTCTATTAAATGTTGTTAGAATTCACAACCTTAGGTAAGAATTTAAATGAAGTCCGCAAAACTGCCTTATCCTGAAGAAAAATCAGAAAAGGAGATTCACAAGAGAGAGCGGATAATTTAGAAACTCTTCTAGCAGAAGAGATGACCAAAAGAAACAACACTTTCCAAGAAAGTAGTTTATTGTCCAAAGAATGCATGGGCTCAAATGGAGGAGCCTGTAAAGCCTTCAAAACCAAATTAAACCTGAATCATGGCAAATATAAGTACAATACATATATTTAGAACTTTATATAAATACATAAAGTGCCAAACCATAGCTGAGAGTGTCTTAAGTAATGAAAACATACTTACGAAAAGACACCCATCCACATATAGCAGATAGCCAAACCAGTACTGAAACGGTTATCAGTAGAGGTAATGGAATATGAGAGTATATTGTTGATCTGAAAAGGGAGGAAGGAGATGAATCTCTACGACCGATAACAGAGAACCTATGAGATAGATCTCACGTGAGGAAAACCGTTGCTTTCAAAAGGTGATACTCCCTTCACATCCCTCTGACATTCACTGTACTCAGAGGAATCGGGCTTCAAAATGCTGAGAAGCGCATATCAACATAGAAATCTTAGCACAAACTTACTTCACCACCTCCATAGGAGGCAAAGTTTGTAAAACTGAATTGTGGGTGTGGTGAGGGGTGTACCTGCGGGTGGGTGTGTGTAGGCTACTGTCCTCTGATTGGATCTGGTATTAGTTATATAGAGCAGGAGGTGTTAGTTACTTTTACAGCCTGATGAAACGGCTATTTTTAGCTGAGAAACGCACTGCTGGTTTTATTGGACTTTTAATAAATTGTCTTTTTATACTATCACCTGCCTGCTCGATCTTTTTGATATCTCCCACATGGTTTTTTGGGCTACGGTCCAACAACCTATCCGTGATCGGCTTTCTCTCACATCCCTTTGGTAGATCATTGTGATTGGAGCGGATTGTATGGGCCATCTGACTTCCTGCATCCTCACCTGTGACGTAGTGGCGTGTCTGTCGGACGACTCATAAGAGTTCCGATCTGCTGTGTCTGGCACTCTGGTTGTGCTGCTACTCTTGTGAGTAGGTCCTTCTTGGGGGGGGGGGGTAGCTTTCTTGTGCCGTACCTTCATTACACCAGACGGTACTGTTCTATTTGGCGCCTCTGTGCTTCTGTTTTCTACTGGACTTATCTCCATATCGACTTCTATCAAGAGCGCGGCCATCACCTGGGGATTCGCATTTAGCTCCACACAAAGCGCACCTCTCTCGGGCTCTCTGCTCTAGTAATCTCTTAAATGTGAATGATATAGTTTCCATCATATCTTGAGATAAGCAAAGCAGGGCTTTTGGGCCGTATACAAATCTCTGTGACAATTTGTGAGATACCATACTGCTAGCAATGTGAATTTGTACAGCCCTAATGTTTTGCAAATATACTCTTGGGATATCACCCCACCATATTTAGGGCCAGATTACAAATGGAGCGTTATTTAATGCTCCCACCCTACCTTCCCTAGAAGTCCATTTTTTGCGCACTTTGGGTAGTGCTCGTATTACAAGTTGAAAGTAAACTGTCTTCGCGTGAGTGCTAACCTGATGCGCGCAAAAAGCTGAACTTATGATATTGTGCGCAATAACGTATTACCCCCACATAGAAGTCAATGGGGCAAAAAAAGTGGGAAAAAAACCTAACACCCTACTGGCATGCAAAAAACAATCACATATTCTTAAGTGACAGTTTATTGTTTCGCGAAATAGAGCTCTGAGGACTCGGTAATCATTCTAGTGTAAATTACGATTGTGCTCAAGCGGCTGCGTTTACGTTTAACGTGTAATAAGAGCAGTAAACCCGACACGTGCCTGCGCGTAACTTAATGCTCCAATTGTAATCTGGCTCTTAGAGTGTAGTACCTACACACCCTATATTAAGGCACAGATTAGAAGGAACAATACTCGACTAGGTCTATGAAAGCATTGACTGAATGTCATTGTTACTAAAAGCTGCTTGGGGAGAAATAAAAATGAATTGCTATAATATATGGAACAAATACAAAGAAGAACAGGTAGCTGCTTTACCCCTTCTCATCAGAAGCTTTATTATCTGCAGCCAATGATAAAGCTATGACTTGTTATACTGCTTCTGAAGCCCGAGGGGAAAAAAACATATTCCCAAAAGTGAGGTTGACATCTGCTCAACTAGAGACACTGGAAACCGCACCCCTCGCGTACTTGGTGTAAGCCAACCTGACACTGTGATAAGGTACAACAGTGATGTCAGATTTAGTGTTTAGATGAAGCTGAAACAATTAGACTAGATGACATCCTGAAAACAAACAAGTGCTACAATAACATCCATTATAGATGGATACACGGTCAGAGAGACCATGCAACTACTTTCCACAATAGAGCTCACTCCAGAGCCTAGCTAGGTATTCTATGTGGCAGCAGTGTTTTACGGGAAAGAAGCAACATTTCAACAAAGCCTAAAAAAAACAGAATTTATGCTTACCTGATAATTACTTTCTCCAACGGTGTGTCCGGTCCACGGCGTCATCCTTACTTGTGGGAAATATCTCTTCCCCAACAAGAAATGGCAAAGAGTCCCAGCAAAGCTGTCCATATAGTCCCTCCTAGGCTACGCCCACCCCAGTCATTCGACCGACGGACAGGAGGAAAAAAACAGGAGAAACTATAGGGTGCCGTGGTGACTGTAGTTAGAGAAAATAATTCATCAAACCTGATTAAAAAACCAGGGCGGGCCGTGGACCGGACACACCGTTGGAGAAAGTAATTTATCAGGTAAGCATAAATTCTGTTTTCTCCAACATTGGTGTGTCCGGTCCACCGCGTCATCCTTACTTGTGGGAACCAATACCAAAGCTTTAGGACACGGATGAAGGGAGGGAGCAAATCAGGTTACCTAAACAGAAGGCACCACGGCTTGCAAAACCTCTCTCCCAAAAATAGCCTCTGAAGAAGCAAAAGTATCAAATTTGTAAAATTTGGCAAAAGTGTGCAGTGAAGACCAAGTCGCTGCCTTACATATCTGATCAACAGAAGCCTCGTTCTTGAAGGCCCATGTGGAAGCCACAGCCCTAGAGGAGTGAGCTGTGATTCTTTCTGGAGGCTGCCGTCCGGCAGTCTCGTAAGCCAATCGGATGATGCTTTTAAGCCAAAAGGAAAGAGAGGTAGAAGTCGCTTTTTGACCTCTCCTTTTACCAGAATAGACGACAAACAGAGAAGAAGTTTGTCTGAACTCTTTTGTAGCTTCGAAATAGAATTTTAGAGCACGGACTACGTCTAAATTGTGTAACAAACGTTCCTTCTTTGAAACTGGATTCGGACACAAAGAAGGAACAACTATATCCTGGTTAATATTCTTGTTAGAAAGAACCTTTGGAACAAAACCAGGCTTAGTACGCAAAACAACCTTATCTGCATGGAACACCAGATAGGGCGGAGAACACTGCAGAGCAGATAACTCAGAAACTCTTCTAGCAGAAGAAATAGCAACCAAAAACAAAACTTGCCAAGATAACAACTTAATATCTATGGAATGTAGAGGTTCAAACGGAACCCCTTGAAGAACTGAAAGAACTAGATTTAAACTCCAGGGAGGAGTCAAAGGTCTGTAAACAGGCTTGATCCTAACCAGAGCCTGAACAAATGCTTGAACATCTGGCACAGCTGCCAGTCGTTTGTGTATTAAGACAGATAAAGCAGAAATCTGTCCCTTTAGAGAACTCACTGATAATCCTTTATCCAAACCCTCTTGTAGAAAGGAAAGGATCTTAGGGATTTTGATCTTATTCCATAAGAATCCCTTGGATTCACACCAGCAGATATATCTTTTCCATATTTTATGGTAAATTTTTCTAGTTACCGGTTTTCTGGCTTGAACTAGAGTATCTATCACCGAATCTGAAAACCCACGCTTTGATAGAATCAAGCGTTCAATTTCCAAGCCGTCAGCTGGAGGGAGAACAGATTTGGATGTTCGAATGGACCCTGTACAAGAAGATCCTGTCTCAAAGGTAGCTTCCATGGTGGCACCGATGACATATTCACCAGGTCTGCATACCAAGTCCTGCGTGGCCACGCAGGAGCTATCAAGATCACAGAGGCCCTCTCCTGCTTGATCCTGGCTACCAGCCTGGGAATGAGAGGAAACGGTGGAAACACATAGGCTAGGTTGAAGGTCCAAGGCGCTACTAGTGCATCCACTAGAGTCGCCTCGGGATCCCTGGATCTGGACCCGTAGCAAGGAACCTTGAAGTTCAGACGAGACGCCATCAGATCCATATCTGGAATGCCCCATAATTGAGTCAACTGGGCAAAGATCTCCGGGTGGAGTTCCCACTCCTCCGGATGGAATGTCTGACGACTCAGATAAGCCGCCTCCCAGTTTTCCACACCTGGGATGGGGATCGCAGATAGGTGGCAGGAGTGATCCTCTGCCCATTTTATTATTTTGGTCACTTCTTTCATCGCCAGGGAACTCCTTGTTCCCCCCTGATGATTGATATAAGCAACAGTCGTCATGTTGTCTGATTGTAATCTTATGAATCTGGCCTTTGCTAGTTGAGGCCAAGCCCTGAGAGCATTGAATATCGCTCTCAGTTCCAGAATGTTTATCGGGAGAAGAGACTCTTCCCGAGACCATAGTCCCTGAGCTTTCAGGGATTCCCAGACCGCGCCCCAGCCCACTAGACTGGCGTCGGTCGTGACGATGACCCACTCTGGTCTGCGGAAGCTCATTCCCTGGGACAGGTGGTCCAGGGTTAGCCACCAACGGAGTGAGTCTCTGGTCTTCTGATCTACTTGAATCACTGGAGACAAGTCTGTATAGTCCCCATTCCACTGTTTCAGCATGCACAGTTGTAATGGTCTTAGATGAATTCGTGCAAAAGGAACTATGTCCATCGCTGCAACCATCAATCATACTACTTCCATGCACTGAGCTACGGAAGGACGAGGAATAGAATGAAGAACTTGACAAGCGTTTAGAAGTTTTGACTTTCTGACTTCTGTCAGGAAAATCCTCATTTCTAAAGAATTTATTATTGTTCCCAAGAAGGAAACTCTTGTCGATGGAGACAGGGAACTTTTTTCTATGTTCAACTTCCATCCGTGAGATCTGAGAAAGGCCAGAACGATGTCTGTGTGAGCCTTTGCCTTTGAAAGAGACGACGCTTTTATTAGAATGTCGTCCAAGTACGGTACTACTGCAATGCCCCTTGGTCTTAGAACCGCTAGAAGGGATCCGAGTACCTTTGTGAAAATCCTTGGAGCAGTGGCTAACCCGAATGGGAGGGCCACAAACTGGTAATGTTTGTCCAGAAAGGCGAACCTTAGGAACTGATGATGTTCTTTGTGGATAGGAATATGTAGATACGCATCCTTTAGATCCACGGTAGTCATAAATTGACCTTCCTGGATTGTGGGTAGAATCGTTCGAATGGTTTCCATTTTGAACAATGGTACTCTGAGAAATTTGTTTAGGATCTTTAAATCCAGAATTGGTCTGAAAGTTCCCTCTTTTTTTGGAACTACAAACAGATTTGAGTAAAATCCCATTCCTTGTTCCGCCGTTGGAACTGGGTGTATCACTCCCATCTTTAACAGGTCTTCTACACAATGTAAGAATGCCTGTCTCTTTATTTGGTTTGAGGATAAGTGAGACATGTGGAACCTTCCCCTTGGGGGTAGTTCCTTGAATTCCAGAAGATAACCCTGAGAAACTATTTCTAGTGTCCAGGGATCCTGAACATCTCTTGCCCAAGCCTGAGCAAAGAGAGAGAGTCTGCCCCCTACTAGATCCGGTCCCGGATCGGGGGCTACTCCTTCATGCTGTTTTGTTAGCAGCAGCAGGCTTCTTGGCCTGCTTACCCTTGATCCAGCCTTGCGTCGGTTTCCAGGCTGGTTTGGTTTGAGAGGCATTACCCTCTTGTTTAGAGGATGCAGAGTTAGAGGCCGGTCCGTTCCTGAAAGGCCTATCTTGTGGGAGGGCATGGCCCTTTCCCCCAGTGATGTCTGAAATAATCTCTTTCAATTCTGGCCCAAAGAGAGTCTTACCCTTGAAGGGGATATTAAGCAATTTTGTCTTGGAAGATACATCCGCTGACCAAGACTTTAGCCAAAGCGCTCTGCGCGCCACAATGGCAAACCCTGATTTTTTTGCCGCTAATCTAGCTAGTTGCAAAGTGGCATCTAAAATAAAAGAATTAGCCAACATGAGTGCGTGAACTCTGTCCATAACCTCCTCATACGGAGTCTCTCTACTGAGCGACTTTTCTAGTTCCTCGAACCAGAACCACGCTGCTGTAGTGACAGGAACAATGCACGAAATGGGTTGCAGGAGGTAACCTTGCTGTACAAAAATCTTTTTAAGCAAACCCTCCAATTTTTTATCCATAGGATCTTTGAAAGCACAATTATCCTCGATAGGAATAGTAGTGCACTAGAAACTGCCCCCTCGACCTTAGGGACTGTCTGCCATAAGTCCTTTCTGGGGTCGACCATAGGAAATAATTTCTTAAATATAGGAGGGGGGACAAAAGGTATGCCGGGCTTCTCCCACTCATTCACTATATCTGCCACCTGCTTGGGTATAGGAAAAGCGTCAGGGTGCACCGGAACCTCTAGGAACTTGTCCATCTTGCATAATTTTTCTGGAATGACCAGGTTGTCACAATCATCCAGAGTAGATAACACCTCCTTAAGCAGTGCGCGGAGATGCTCTAATTTAAATTTAAATGTTACAACATCAGGTTCTGCCTGTTGAGAAATTTTACCTGAATCTGAAATTTCCCCATCCGACAAAACCTCCCTCATGACCCCTTCAGATTGGTGTGAGGGTATGACAGAGCAATTATCATCAGCGTCCTCCTGCTCTACAGTGTTTAAAACAGAGCAATCACGCTTTCTCTGATATGCAGGCATTTTGGATAAAATATTTGCTATGGAGTTATCCATTACTGCCGTTAATTGTTGCATAGTAATAAGCATTGGCGCGCTAGAAGTACTAGGGGCCTCCTGCGTGGGCAAAACTGGTGTAGACACAGAAGGAGATGATGTAGAACTATGTCTACTCCCTTCATCTGATGAATCATCTTGGGCAACTTTACTATCTGTGGCAATACTGTCCTTACTTTGTTTGGACGCTATGGCACAATTATCACACAATTTTGAAGGGGGACACACATTGATCTTCAAACATATAGAACATAGCTTATCTGAAGGTGCAGACATGTTAAACAGGCTTAAACTTGTCAAAAAAGTACAAAAACCGTTTTAAAACAAAACCGTTACTGTCTCTTTAAATTTTAAACAGTGCACACTTTATTACTGAATATGTGAAAAATTTTCACCACAGTGTCTTAAAGCATTCAAAGTATTGCACACCAATTTTCAGAGCTTTAACCCTTAAAATAAAGAAACCGGAGCCGGTTACAGTTTTAACCCCTCTACAGTCCCAGCTACAGCCTTTGCTGCGACTTTACCAAACCCAGGGGGGAATACGATACCAGATGAAGCCTTCTAGGAACTTTTCCAACTACTTTCAGATCCTCACACATGCATCTGCATGTCTTGCTCTCAAAAGTAACTGCGCAGTAATGGCGCGAAAATGAGGCTCAGCCTACAACTGGGAAGGCCCTTCCTGACTGGAAAGGTGTCTAACACAGTGCCTGACGTTAAAAAACGTTCCCCAAGCTTATAAGTGTGAATTACAAGCATAAACATGTATAAAATGCCCAAATAAAGCAATCGATTTTGCCCATAAAAGTGTCTACCAGTTTTATAGCCCATATTAAGCCCTTTATTCTGTTTGAGACTAAGAAAATGGCTTACCGGTCCCCATGAGGGGAAATGACAGCCTTCCAGCATTACACAGTCTTGTTAGAAATATGGCTAGTCATACCTTAAGCAGAAAAGTCTGCTAACTGTTTCCCCCAACTGAAGTTACTTCATCTCAACAGTCCTATGTGGAAACAGCAAACGATTTTAGTTACTGTCTGCTAAAATCATCTTCCTCTCACAAACAGAACTCTTCATCTTTTTCTGTTTCAGAGCAAATAGTACATACCAGCACTATTTTAAAATAACAAACTCTTGATAGTAGAATTAAAAAACTACAACTAAACACCACATACTCTAAACCATCTCCGTGGAGATGTTACCTGTGCAACGGCAAAGAGAATGACTGGGGTGGGCGGAGCCTAGGAGGGACTATATGGACAGCTTTGCTGGGACTCTTTGCCATTTCCTGTTGGGGAAGAGATATTTCCCACAAGTAAGGATGACGCCGTGGACCGGACACACCAATGTTGGAGAAATAATTAAGTAAATTGGAAAGATATTAAAGGACCGGTAAATACAGTAGATTTGCATAATCAACAAATGCATGATAAAAAGACAATGCAATAGCACTAAGTCTGAACTTCAAATGAGTAGTTTTTTTTCTGACACATTTCAAAGTTATGTCTATTTCTACTCCTCCTGTATCATGTGACAGCCATCAGCCAATCACAAATACATATGTACATTCTAAGAATTCTTGCACATGCTCAGTAGGAGCTGGTGACTCAAGTGTAAATATAAAAAAACAGTGCACATTTTGTTAATGGAAGTAAATTGTTAAGTTGTTTAAAATTGCTGCTCTATCTGAATCATGAAAGTTTAATTTTGACTTAAGTTTCCCTTTAAAGAAAACAAAAACAAAGCATGCTCTCAAATTAATGGTAAGTACTTAGGTTTGACTTTCATGTCCCTTCAAACTTTGTTTGATTAAAGAAGCAAAGATGTGTGATCTGCTGATCAATGCACTAAGTATAGAGATGTGTAGGGTGGATGCCTATACCAAGATATTTCCAAATAATGGATCCCTTTTAATCAGATTATCATACTTATAGTATCTGTTTGTTAAAATTACTCCCTGCTCAAGGAATCTCAAAGCCCTCAGTGATCTGGCCAAGGCTTTTTAGCAATAATCAGGAGCAAATATGTATTATTAGCAACTTAATGGCACTCAATTTTTTTGACTCGGAAGAATGAAAGGCTGTGTCCTAGATATTAGAAAACCAAAGACGGCAAACGTCACAAGCTAGGAACCTGAGGATCTTAAAATTAACTGGATGAAGGGAATATGAATTTAAATATCCTGCATGTGGTCATGACCTGATCTGGTTTCAAGGTATGTATTACTGCACAAATGGACTCTCTTAATATATGGAACATGCACAATTGTGTTTAGTTGTTTGGTGGTATTGAACCAAGGTGGTCGTGTACAACCTCTGAGCTTATTCTAAACAATGTAGTGGGTGAATGACCCACATGTCCAAGGGGTCCTGCATACAAAGTTATAAAGCCTATCCTTTAAGAGGATAACAAAAACAAATATAAACAATGCCTAAATAATTTTATATATTAATCTTAGGAAACTATTGTGTACCCAAGGGCAAGGTCATTTTGGTGGAACCTATTTAGAATTGCTCACTTTTAGAGGCCTTTTTAAAGGCTACTCTTATAGGGAATAACCATAACATAATGCTCAAAAGCATCATCAACCTACTGAGTACTGAGCCAGTTAGCTCTAGGACTATGAGCAGAGAAAGTTGTAGTCTCAGTAGCCAATCCCAATGCTTCTAGAGACACATTGTATACATAAAAGGGGACTTATTGAGTTTAGAGCCTGATAAACCTTATTTTTAGGGTACACCAGCACCTATCAATAGGCTACTAATAAGAGTTACCTTATAAAGAAAAAAGAACTGCTTGCACTTAGCAGAAATACACTATGCTGCAAAAAACACTGGCAAAGTAAAAAAAAAACTGGGACAGATTCTAAATAATGAGGTCTAAGACCAGAAACGGATGGGAAAACGCTTTAACTTTAGCCTTAAAGGGACAGTGTGGTTATTAATGTGGTGACATTTTATCACAGTCTCCTTGAAAATTGTTATTGCTTAAAAAACATAATTTATGTAAGAACTTACCTGATAAATTCATTTATTTCATATTGGCAAGAGTCCATGAGCTAGTGACGTATGGGATATACAATACTACCAGGAGGGGCAAAATTTCCCAAACCTCAAAATGCCTATAAATACACCCCTCACCACATCAACAATTCAGTTTAACGAATAGCCAAGTAGTGGGGTGATAAAATAAGGAGTAAAAAAGCATACAAAAGAGGAACTGGAAATATAATTGTGCTTTTATACAAAAATCATAACCACCATAAGAAAAGGGTGGACCTCATGAACTCTTATTTTATCAGGTAAGTTCTTAAATAAATTATGTTTTCTTTCATGTAATTGGCAAGAGTCCATGTGCTAGTGACGTATGAGATAGAAATACCCAAGATGTGGAAGCCCACAGAAGAGTCACTAAAGAGAGAGGGATAAAATAAAATTTCTGTGAAAAAATTAAATCCACAAAAAAAAAAAAAACAAGTCTCTCATAAATTTCTCATAACTTTCAATAAAAGAACTAAAATCATAAGCAGAAGAATCAAACTGAGGCAGCTGCCTGAATGACTATTCTACCAAAGACTGCTTCAGAAGAAGCAACTACATCAAAATGGTAACATTTAGTAAAAGTTGCTGCTTTGCAAATCTGATCAACCGAAGCTCCATTTTTAAAAGCCCAAGTGGCGGCGACTGATCTAGTAGAAGGAGCTCTAATTCTCTGAGGCAGAGACTCTCCCGCCTCCAAATAAGCCATGTGAATCAAAAGCTTTAACCAAGATGCCAAAGAAATAGCAGAGGCTTTCTGACCTTTCCTAGGACCAGAAAAAACAACAAATGGACTAGAAGTCTTCCTGAAATCTTTAGTAGCTTCGACATAATATTTCAAAGCTCTTACAACATCCAAAGAATATAAAGATCTTTTAAGAGTATTCTTAGGATTAGGACAAAAGGAATGAACAACAATTTCCCTACTAATGTTAATATAATTCACAACCATAGGAAGAAATTTAAACAAAATCAGTAAAACAGCCATATTCTGATGGAAAATCAGAAAAGGAGACTCACAAGAAAGAGCAGACAATTCAGAAACTGTTCAAGCTGAAGAGATAGCCAAAAGGAACAATACTTTCCAAGAAAGTAGTTTAATGTCCAGAGAATGCACAGGCTCAAACGGAGGAGCCTGGGAAGCCTTTAAAACCAAATTAAATTAATCCATTGATTTAATAACAGGCTTTATAAAAATCAAAGCCTGAATAAAACAGTGAATATCAGGAAGATTAGCAATTTTCTATGAAATAAAACAAAGAGCAGAGATGTGTCCCTTCAAAGTACTTGCAGACAATCCTTTATCCAAACCATCCTGAAGAAACTGTAAAATTCTTGGAATTCTAAAAGAATGCCAAGAGAATTTGAGAAGAACACCATGAAATATAGTTTTACCAAACACGGTAATAAAATCTTTCTTGAAACAGACTTACAAGCCTGTAGCAATGTATTAATCCCTGAGTCAGAGAAACCTCTATGACTAAGCGTTCAATTTCCATACCTTCAAATTTAGCGATTTGAGATCCTGATGGAAAAATGGCCCTTGAGACAGAAGGTCTGGTCCTAACAGAAGTGGCCAAGGTTGGCAACTTGACATCCAGACAAGATCGGCAAACCAAAATCTGTGAGGCCATACAGGTGCTATCAGAAACACATGCAATAGTTCCATGCTATGATCTTGGAGATAACCCTTGGAAGAAAAACTAAAGGCGGAAAGAAGTAAGCAGGTTGGTAAAACCAAGGAACTGCTAACTCATCCACCATCTCTGCCTGAGAATCCCTGGACCTGGAAAGATACCTGGGAAGTTTCTTGTTTAGATGGGAAGTCATAAGATCTATTTCGGGAAGACCCCACATCTGTACAATCTGACAAAATACATCTGGATGGAGAGACCACTCCCCTGGATGTAAAGCCTGACAGCTGAGATAATCCGCTTCCCAATTGGGATATGTATCGCAGAAATTAGACGGCAGTTGAATTCTGCCCAAGAAAGTATTTGAGATACTTCTTTCATTGCTAAAGGACTGCGAGTCCCACCCTGATAATTGACATGCCACAGTTATGATATTGTCAGTCTGAAAAAGAATGAACAATTCTCTCTTTAATAGAGACAAAGCCTGAAGAGCCCTGAAAATAGTTCTAAAATATTGATTGGTAACCTCGCCTCTAGGGGATTCCAACCCCTTGTGCTGGCAGAAATCCCCAGACAGCTCCCCAACCTGTGAGACTTGAATCTGTTAAAATCACAGTCCAGGAAGGACACACAAAGGAGGCCCCTTGAACAATAAGGTGAAGGTTTAAAACCACCAAGTTAGAGAGAGTTGAGTGTTGGGATTTAAGAATATCAATTGTGATATCCGAGTATAATCCCTGCACCACTGATTCAGCATGCAAAGCAGCAGAGGTCTCAGATGAAAATGAGCAAAGGGTATCGCGTCCAATGCTGCAGTCATGAGACCTTAAACTTCCATTTACATATCTACTGAAGGGAATGATCGAGACTGAAGGTTTCAACAGGCAGAAACCTCACCCCTCTGCTAAGTATAAGGGATTCCCTCTAAAAACTATAAAATACAATGTTAACAGTACATGTGTCGACACATTAACATAAAAGCTTTAAAAAACTGGACGTCCAATTTATCTAATTATAAACAGTCTTAGGGCACAGTGTTTCTTTATAAGATTCTTTGTGATTCAATTTTGCAGTGGTGTTTATCACACTGTTTCTCTTTCTTATGATACTTTGTGCCCCTTCAAAGAATCAGACATACAGTTGTGTTCAGCGGTGCTCTCTAGATATTGCAATGTCTTTGCATCTAAGTGGCCTCTTCGCCAAGTTGTTTTCACCGTTTGCAGCAGCCGTGTTTCATCCAAGCTGTTCCACTCTGCCTGTGCGAGAGTGAGGCTCCTGAGATCCTGTTTTTTTTTCAAAACTGCTGACAGGTTACGTGTTTGTGCTGGTTGTAAATACTTCCTTCAACTCCTCTGCACAGGTGTATTGCACAGTTTTGATGGTTAGTAATGTCTTTATTCCAAGTAGGTATTTTGGTAATCCTCTGTTTCACAATCACATTGACCGGTTTCGCCCCATACAAGGGCTTTTTCAAGATGTGTTTAAAGTGAATCTGATCCTTCCTTTATAGTCCTTCCTCTCTTTCCATTGGCGGATTGTTCAAAGAGGGGAGGAGCTATTTTCTTATTACTAGTGGTTGTTTTAGTAGCCTTTTGCAGTTCTACTCTATTAAGAGTATGATAACGATCACACTAATTACTATAACTATGAGAAAGGGAATAGAGGACAACAATATAACACTTTCGATTACAGATCTGAAAGGAGATCAGAGTACAACACATACTACAGCAATAGAACTAGGGATCAAGATACACAAAGATCATACCAAAAGGGAGAAAAAAAATGGAAAGTACCCCTGAGAAATAGGTATCAACCTCTGGAAAATATAAGCACAAGATACATAGAAGATAGAGAGGAAGGGAATGAAAGAACACATTTTTTAGGGGTAACCCCAAAGTCAAGGAACACAAGAGACTTTTTGACAGAAGAGGTTCACCTGACACTATTAATGAACATAAAAGAAAGACCACTAGAGGAAAAAGAGGAGGAAGGGGGAGAAATACCAAAAAGACAGAGGGAGATTTGGTAAACCAATGAGTATTCAATATAAGTAAACAGGAACTCACAAAAGAGGAAGAAAGGGTACTAGGATTAGGATTATCATTTGCACCCACTACAAAAATGAATACATTTGAGACCCATATCAATGTCCACCAATTTATACGAAAACTCACCCTAGAAAGACATTTTTTTGAAACATCCGCTAGAAACAGATATGTACCTAACACAATAAATACAGCCAAAAACGATACAAAAAACTATAATCACACAGAGTTAAAACCAAAATCCAGGTTCTATCCCACACAGGACAAGGGAAAGAATCTAGAACTCTTTGAAAAATTAGTCCTCAAAGATCTAGAAAAATATAATACGAATGATAGACAACATATGGATCTAACAAAACAAGAAAATAACTCAATAAAAGGATTAAGAGAGAACAAAGGCATTATAATCAAACCAGCAGACAAAGGGGGTGATGGACAGAGAATATTATCTAAAAGAAGCAAATAGACTATTAGGGGACACAACAACATACAAAATACTCAAACGAGATCCCACAAGAGCTGATCACATAATTTTAAAAAGGAAATTAGAAGAAAGAAGTGAGGGAATACTAACCAAGAAAGAATTTGAATCCCACTTTCCCCAGAATACCAATCTTCTATTTTCTACCTAAAATACACAAGAATCAAAAAAACCCACCTGGAAGACCCATCATATCAGGGATAAATTCCCTGACCTCAAACCTCTCCAAATAATTAGATAGATTTCTACAAAAATATGTTAAAACACTCCCCTCCTATTTGAGAGATTCTACAGAAGTTTTACAATGTCTAGAGAAAACCAAAATAGAAGAATTCCTCCTAGCGTCCTGTGATGTGACCTCACTGTACACTAACTACATACACTAGGGGTAAAGGCTATTCGTAAATATCTTAATGAGGACAAAGACCTAGCCACAGAACAAACACACTTCCTACTAGAAAGCATAAAATTTATTTTGGAAAACAACACCTCATTTGACGGTAGAATGTATGTTCAAATCAAAGGGACTGCAATGGGTAAAAGGTTTGCACCAAGCTACGCAAACCTTTTTTAAGGGAAGCTGGGAAACAGCCTTCTTGAGTTTGTGTAGCTTGGTGGAAAACCTGGTACTGTACAAATGGTATATAGATGATATACTAATCATCTGGAAGGGTAATGAGGCATCCTTACAAGAATTTTTACTCTCAATGAACACTAATGACCAAGCTCTGACCTTCACATACAAATTCAGTAATGAGAAAATTTCCTTTCTGGATCTAGAAATAGAAATAATAAACTCTAGTTTTGAGACAAAAACCTTTTTCAAAAAAGTTGACGCAAACAACTACATACATGCCAAAAGCTGTTCAAAAATGTTAGATTATGAAGAACAGGCTAGCATCTTAAGAAACAAAATCTATGACAGGGGCTATGATGAAAAAAATCATAGATCAAGCATATGTTGATGTAAAAAAAGTAGAAATAAAGAGCTTACTTACATATAAAATCAAAGATAAGGATGGAGTAATTCTAGAGGACCAGAATATTAAGGTCCCTTTTATTACCAATTTTAATGGACAACACAAAAAAAATGGAACAAATTATAAAAAAAACACTGGCACCTCGTTAGAGAGGACCCCATTATAGGAGATAGAATGAATCCTGCATTCATTTATAAAAGATCCCAGAATCTGAAAATGTTGCTGGCCCCAAGCAAGTTTAAAAATACAAATAAAAATAGTAAACAATTAGACTTGGAAGGTAAGGAAGTAAAAGGCTTCTTTCCCTGCTTCTGTTGTAAATCTTGCCATTTCAGTAAAAAAGTAATTTTTTTTTTACATCAAACCAAACGGAGAATTTTGAAATAAAGGACACTATAAGATGCACAGACAAAGGAGTGGTCTACATAATTGAATACAGCTGCAAAAAACAGTATTTAGGTGAAACCACCAGAACTCTCAGAGAACTCATTCGAGAACATCTGAATATCATAGAAAAGGGTAACAGGGATGCACAATTCTATAAACACTTCTCTGAAGTTCACAACAAAAGATTAAAAGACCTCATTTTTGGGGGGGCAGTAAACGTAAAGCCAAATTGGAGGGGGGGGGGGGATTTCGAAAACAAGCTTCTAAGAATAGGAGCAGAACTAATATATAAGATGAAGACCCTGCACCCTCTAGGCTTAAATTCTGAACTTGAAAAAAAAAAAAAAAAAAAAAAAAAAGAGATATATATATGTATATATATATGTATATATATATATATATATATATATATATATATATATATATATATATATATATATATTTATACTTATACTTACACACACACACACATATATAGACAGCTCCTCTGAAGCTGTACATAAACACACCTTTTGATTGTCTTTCTTTTTAGGACATTAGTACTCACGGCTCACACACATAGGGGGGAGGGATTTCTCTCACCACTGGAATCACTTTCACTTAAAATCACTATCTTATTAAGAATAGGAACTTTTCACATAATAAGTTTCTAGTCATTAACAGGGTATGGAAAAATATATCACAAATGTAAAA
Source organism: Bombina bombina (assembly GCF_027579735.1). NCBI lineage: Eukaryota > Metazoa > Chordata > Amphibia > Anura > Bombinatoridae > Bombina > Bombina bombina. Next base: position 42,459,360 of record NC_069500.1, on the reverse strand, counting down.
GTAAGATCACCAGCCATGCCAGTAAAAAAAGATAAAAAAATTAAACCAATACAGGAAAACTCCGAAAAATTAGTTACAAACGAAGATGGGACTATGATTGACTCCCAAATAATATTAGACAAGTTAGCAGATATGATAATGCCACAGTTTGAATCCTTAAAAAGTGAGATTACGGCCCTGACGACAGAAGTTAGACACTTTGCAGCACGAATCTCTGAGGTAGAGAGACGGGTATCAGAATTGGAGGATGTTACTAATCTACAAGAGACAGCGACTAAAAAAACAGATGAAACAATTAAAATTTTACAAAATAAAATTCAAGACTTAGAGGATAGATCCCGACGAAGTAACATTCGAATAGTTGGCCTTCCTGAAATTAGTGAATATAAAGATCTATCTACATTCGCTGCTATAACACTACCTAAATTACTTGGATTAAGTTTACAAAATGAAAAATTTCAGGTAGAAAGAGCTCATAGAACAGGCTCCATCATAAAATATCAAGACGGATATACGAGACCAAGAATGGTCATGGTAAAATTTTTAAACTTTCAGGAAAAAGTAGATATAATGCGGGCATATAGAAACCACAACCCACTTATGATAGGAAATACTCAAATATACCTTTTCCAAGATTATTCGGCAGAAACAGCAGATAAAAGAAAGAGTATGGTGCCATTCTGTACAGCCTTAATTCAGAACAACTACAAAGCTAGTTTAAGATACCCAGCTAAGATAATAATAGAAGACACAGAGGGTAACAATGTGGCCTTAAACAATTGCATAGAAGCTAAAGCATTTTTTGTAGAGCATAATTTACAGGTTCTAACCCGTAACATTAAAAGTGACAAGATCAGAAGATAAGTAACAAGTTATTAATGAATAAAAGTAAAACAAAACTCTATAGTGTAATTAAATATCCTGATCATAGCGTTAAGAGTTTTATGCAGAAGGTATTTGCTTTAAAATTGCATTATTGCTGGTTATATCTATGTGTTTTTAAATTTGTTTTGGGGATCTCCATTGGAAATAGTCCGCTGGACCCCCTTAAGTGTTGGGTGTTGTTTCTCCTTGTCTTTTTTTTTTTTTTTTTCTTTTCTCTCTCCTCTCCCGGTTCACTCTCGCCCAAGCCCCCGCACTCTTGTCTGCAGTATAATATATATAAGAATAACAAACAACGAGTGGGCTAAGATATGTATAACTTAGTGTCTTGGAATGTGGGGGGGATCACCTCCCCAATTAAAAGGAAAAATGTTCTCAAATTAGTGAAAAAACAAAAAGCAGATATTATTTTCCTACAAGAACTTCATTTAAAAACGGCAGAAATTGCAAAACTTAAGGCTAACTGGATAAAAGAAATTATTGCTACACCTTGTGATAAGCGTAGTCGTGGAGTAGCCATCCTGTTCCACAGAGATCTGGAATATGAGATAATTAAAAGTGAACTTGACCCGGAGGGCCGATATATTATAGTACAGCTTAGAATGGACAATTGTGTCTGGTCCTTCTGTAATATTTATGGCCCCAATAAAAGTGATAAAATCTTTTGGAGTAAGATAGAGAAAAAAATATTTCCTCTGCGAGGGCAAAATTTAATAATTATGGGCGACTTTAACATGACTCTAAATCCAGTTGTTGATAGATCTAAACAAGCAAATAAGCAACAATATAGACAAGAGGCAAAAATTTTTGGAAGCTTATTGAAGAATTTAGAGGTTGAGGATATCTGGAGGATACAGCACCCAGATGAACGTAGTTTTTCCTGTGAATCTAGAGCTTTTAAAAACTTTTCACGAATTGATTTATTTTTAGTGGATAGATCACTCCTCAAACGCGATATGGATACCTCGATTAACGAGATCCTCCTCTCAGATCACGCAATCATAGGGTTAAAAATAAGAGCTAGAAAAACAGGAACCTGTAATAATTTTTTCTTCCCAAAGTACATGTGTAATAACATCAAATTCTGTAATTGGTTAACTAATGCCTGGAGAATCTTTCTAGCCAATAATGCTAGCTATGCTGATAAAACAGAGATTCTTTGGGAAACAGGCAAAGCAGTACTCCGTGGGGAGATTGTGGCCTACATGTCAAAATTAAAAAAGAAGTTCCTGGCACGTGAGGTTCAACTAGCAAAACAACTTAAAAATGCATATAACACTTACTTGTCCAATCCACAACCCAACACATGGGGCAAATATAAACAGTCAAGAGAGGAAAGAGAAATATTTTTAAAACAGAAATGGACCAGGGAAGATCTTAAAGCAAGGGCGACCTTTCAAGGCCCGAAGGGTATGTGTGCAGGGTATCTGGCAAAGTTGATTAAAATAAGAAATAATAAAAATATGATTTCAAATATAAGGGAAGGAGCTAGATTATATACAAAGGCGTCGGAGGTTAGACAAGCATTTTTTAGATACTACCAAAAATTGTATTCTGCTGAAGATATAGATATAGCTGCTAAAAACAAATTTTGGCAAAGTATCACAGTGCCCAGAGTCTCACCAGCGGCTCTCAAGGAGATCAATCAAAGAATAACTGAAAGGGAAATAGATAAAGCTATAAAAAAATTGAAAAACAATAAAGCTCCGAGCCCTGATGGGCTGCCAGCCGAATTTTACAAGAGCATCAGAGTAGATATTGTTGATATGCTAGGTAAACTCTATAATGATTACTATGTTAATAATGGCAATCAATCAAAATACTTCACGAGTTCAATTGTTACGTTGATTCATAAGAAAGGTAAAAATCGTGAAGAATTAGGGTCTTATAGACCAATATCTTTGCTGAATGTAGACTATAAGATTTTGATGGCAATAGTGGCAGACAGATTAAAAAGGGTGTTAGGTGAGGTTATACATCATGATCAGGCAGGCTTTATGCCAGGCAGGAACGTGGTTAGAAACATACGCCGCATACTGACAACAATAGACTTCTATTATAACAAATTTTTGGGACATAAGCAAAGCATTAAAGGTGACCTGGCCCTCCTTGCACTAGATGCGGAAAAAGCATTTGATGCTATTACATGGGACCATCTATTCACGGCTCTTGATAAATTCGGCCTGCAAGGTAATTTCTTTAATTTAACCAAAGCTATTTATAATAACCCCAGATCACAATTACTAGTAAACGCAGAACTCTCGCAATATATAACATTACATAAAGGGACAAGACAGGGATGCCCGCTGTCGCCACTTCTGTTTAATATTTCCCTCGAACCGCTGGCAATTCTTTTAAGGCAAGAGTTAACAGGTATCCGACTTGGCAAGCAGTGTATTAAAATTTCCCTATACGCAGACGATCTACTATTGTATCTATATAAAACGTCTGAAAGCATTCCAAAATGTCTTAGTATAATAGGAAACTATAGCAGATTTTCTGGGTATAGAATGAATTTGCAGAAATCGGAGATCCTTTGGCTACAGAAAAATGATAAGAGCTATACTAAGCACGGATTTCACGAAGTGCAACAGTTAAAATACTTAGGTATAAACATAAGCAAAAATCCGAATGAATGGTACAAAATAAATTATGAAAACTTACTGGATAAACTACCTCAAGATCTAGCCAAATGGAGTATGTACAAATTGTCACTTTCAGCAAAGATAATGGTAATTAAAACAATTATATTTCCTAAATTGTTATTTTTGCTTCAAAACTTGCCTCTATTCATATCAAGATTAGACTTACATAGATACAATAAATCAATATCTCAATTTCTCTGGAACAACGGTAAACCCCGTATGGCTATAAACAAACTGATTCAGCGTAGAAAAGAAGGGGGTCTGGCACTTCCTTGCCTTAAAACATATAATCTGGTGACCCTAGTCAAATTTGCAGTAGACTGGCTGGTAGAGGGGGACTACGTCACCTACTATAATTTGGAATCAGAAGTAATTATGCCTTATAATCTTAAATCATTACTGCACACAGATAAAAAATCAATCCCTAACAACATTTTCAATTTACTAACATTCAAGAATGTCATTATAGCTTGGCAGAAATATTGCTCCCTCTTAAATTGTCAACATCATATTTCTAGTTTTTGTCCTATTATGGGTATGCCCGACTTTCTGCCCGGCCTGTCAGACCCGGTATATAAAATTTGGAGGGAGAAAGGTTTAAAGAATTGGTCCCAATTCAGACAAGCTGATACAATATATATCAAGTCATATCGAGATATGGTAATTGAGTTTCAATTGAATCCTAAAAACTTTTATGCTTATCTACAGAGTAGGAGTTATTTTAATCAACTATGTCAACGTTACGGGACTGAGTGGGAGTGGCCAGAAATAGATTCTGGATTAAAATTATATAAAGCTGGGAAGAGATCAATTTCAATATGGTACAATATGTTATGTAACGTATCCGGGACGATGCATGTGGAAAAAATTACAATCTATATAAATAGGTACTTCCCGCAGGTGCAATCACAAGAGGTTAAAAAAAGTCTTATCAACTTGGATTTGGCCACGTCAGTGTATAGTTGGAAAGAGTCTCAATATAAACTATTAAATAACTATTATTTAACTCCGGACAAAATTAATAAATGGGTCGATAATGCATTGCGTTGTAAATGTTTTAAATGCAAAGCTGAGACCGCTGACATTATCCATTGTCTTTGGGCCTGCCCAAAAGTATTGCAATTTTGGGGCAAAATTAATTATTGGCTTAATAAATTTTTAAACACTAAAATATCATTAACTGCAGTCAATGTATTCCTGTTATATGATGAAGGAGATAATAAACCAGACAAACTCCTTATAAATCTGGCTATTCTAGCCGCCCGCAACATAATATTTAAAAATTGGAAAGCACCAGGAGAACCTAGTTTGAAAGAATTTATTAATACAATGGATACTCAGATGACGATTGAGCTACTCAATATTAGACCCTATTCAGAGAAGAGACTTAAGGATTTCTTCTCAAAATGGTTAAATATAATCAGGGAAAAACCAATGATAGCACAAAAGCAACTCATATTACCCATACAAAATTCCCCCGAATTTATGTTACTTTTGCTAAAAAACATGATACCCCAAGAGTGGGGTATGGGCTAATTTGATAACACAGGGTAAGGTAACTATACTGGGCAAAATAAATAGTACCTGCGGCAACTGAGAGGAGGGAAGTGGACTTGGGGGGGGGGGGGGGGCTTATTTATATATTTTTTTATTTTTTTTTTTCCTCTCTTCTTCTTTCTTTGTCTGTCCGGTTTTTCTTGTTGTACGTCTTTCTTATTGTTTTTTTGTTTAGTTGATTTTGTTTTTAGTATTGTCTCTAGATGGGGTTACACTATAATAGGTAAAAGCCCCAAAAGCAAGGTATACATTTGGAAAAATGTTTCTAGACTACTCAGCCACTACTGTAAAGTTTCTATAGGTTGGGTTTTTTCTTTTTTATAGCGGCATAGTGTCAACAGGGTAATTGAATGTTTTACAGAGGTAGAGTCTAAATTGAAAGTTGAAAACACATCTGATTTTAGGCTACGGATTCTTTTAAGTTAAAATTTAACTTATTTGTATTAGTACTCTGTTATTCTATAATCAACGTAAACACCCTGCGTGGTGAAATGCTAGCCCAAATTGTTGGGCTAAATTTTTGTTTCGGTATACCCTGCGTGGTGAAAGGTAAGCCAATTTGTAAGGCTGTTATCTTGCTTTTGGTTAATAAATAAATATAAAAAAAAAAAAAATTCTGAACTTGATGTTACCCCCTTTATGTATAATTAAGAAGCAAGTATTATGTAAATATAAGAACCGCAAAAGACTACTAAAACAACCACTAGTGATAAGAAAATAGCTCCTCCCCTCTATGAACAATCCGCCAATGGAAAGAGAGGAAGGACTATAAAGGAAGGATCAGATTCACTTTAAACACATCTTGAAAAAGCCGGTCGATGTGATTGTAAAACAGAGGATTACCAAAATACCTACTTGGAATAAAGACATTACTAACCATCAAAACTGTGCAATACACCTGTGCAGAGGAGTTGAAGGAAGTATTTACAACCAGCACAGACACGTAAGCGGTCAGCAGTTTTGAAAAAAAACAGGATCTCAGGAGCCTCACTCTCGCACAGGCAGAGCGGAACAGCTTGGATGAAACACGGCTGCTGCAAACAGTGAAAACAACTTGGCGAAGCAAGGAAGTATATACTAAAGACTCAAGCAAGAATTAAAGACCCAAGGAGGCTGAATAAGTAAAACAGAGACTACAGTCGAAACACTGAGTCACGTGGTAACATAACCCCGCCCACAGAGGTCAGACGCCACACAGACAGACTGATAGAGAACTCCAAACGGAGTAAACAGAAAACAGAGAGCCGATAATTGGGACGAAGACAAAAGGCAAGCTTAAGACCTAAAAGGCTACACAGCAGAGGCAACTTAGATGCAAAGACACTGCAATATCTAGAGAGCACCGCTGAACACAACTGTATGTCTGATTCTTTGAAGGGACACAAAGTATCATAAGAAAGAGAAACAGTGTGATAAACACCGCTGCAAAATTGAATCACAAAAAATCTTAAAAAGAAACACTGTGCCCTAAGACTGTTTATAATTAGATAAATTGGACGTCCAGTTTTTTTAAAGCTTTTATGTTAATGTGTCGACACATGTACTGTTAACATTGTATTTTATAGTTTATATCAGATAATAAATTTATATACCTTTTACTTCTGTGTACAGATCTAATTTTTAGCATATCTAGTGCTTGCTCCTTATTACGATAACATTATACTCTAAGAGAACCACCTGGAGGAATCCCCCAGCCATGGACACTGAATCTATCTGGAAACCTAAAAAGGTGACCCGTGTCTGAGGAATCAAGAAATTATTTGGTAAATTGATTCTTCAACCATGTCTTTGAAGAAACAACACAAGTTGGTTTGTGTGAACATCTGCTAAATGAAAAGACTGAGCCAGTACCAAGATATCGTCCAAATAAGGAAACACCGCAATACCCTGCTCTCTGATTACAGATAGAAGGGAACCGAGAAGCTTCGAAAAGATTCTTGGAGCTGTCGCTAGGCCAAATGGAAGAGCAAAAAATTGGTAATGCTTGTCTAGAAAAGAGAATCTCAGAAACGGATAGTGGTCTGGATGAATCGGAATGTGAAGATATGCATCCTTTAAGTCTATTGTGGACATGTAATGACCTTGCTGAACAAAAGGCAGAATAGTCCTTATATTATAGTCACCATCTTGAAAAAAAACTTCAGATCCAGAACTGGTCTAAAAGAATTTTCCTTCTTTGGGACAATGAATAGATTTGAATAAAAACCCAGACCCTGTTCCAGAGGTGGAACTGGTAGAATTACCCCTGAAAGCTCCAGATCTGAAACACATTTCAGAAAGGCCCGATCTTTCACAGTATTTGTTGGAACGTGAGAGAGAAAAAAACCTTCTCACAGGAGGTTTTATTCTGAAACCTATTCAATACCCTTGAGAGATAATATTCTGAATCCAATGATTCTGAACGGAACCTGCCCAAACGTCTTGAAATAATTTCAATCTGCCCCCACCAGTAGAACTGGATCAAGGGCTGCACCTTCATGCAGTTTTGGGGGCTGGCTTTGGTTTCTTAAAAGGCTTGGATTTATTCCAACTCGAAGATGGCTTCCAATTGGAGCCAGAGTCTTTAGGGGAAAGAGTGGTTTTCTGTTCTATATTCTGAAGAAAGGAATGAAACCGATTAGAAGCTCTCGCTTTACCCTTAAATTTTTTGTCTTGAGGCAAAAAAAAACTCCCTTCCCCCAGTAAAAGTTGAAATAATAGAATCCAACTGAGAATCAAACAAATTATTACCCTGGAATGATAGAGATAGTAATAGAGATAGTAACCTAGATTTAGATACCATGTCAGCATTCCATAGACACAGAGAGAAGCACACTCACAGGAACGAACAACTGGCTCAATACTATTGTTAGCCTGTTCTATGGCGATTTACCACCTGGGTGCAGCTTATTTTAGCCGAGTAATGCTTTTCACAGAGAAGAACTTTCCTGTAGTATATTAGTCTGATCCCGCCTATTACGGTCAGTCTAGCGCCAAAATACCAGGCAATTCCTTTCTGAACAAGGAACACAGCCAACCCCAGACGATCGTTTAGGCCTTCATTGGGCCACGTCAGTGAGGTGTAGCCATATTCCTCTAAGCATTCCATGATTTGAGCCATAAAGCTCTTCTAGCTAAAATAGCCAAATACATATTTTTAACATCAATCTTGATGATATAAAAAATAGTATCACAGAGAAAATGATAAGCATATTGAAGCAAACGAACAATGCTAGACAAATCAATCTTTTTCCCGTTGTTCTAGGCTATCCAACCAAAAAGTCGATGCAGCTGCAACATCAGCCATAGAAATGGCAGGCCTGAGAATATAGCCAGAATGTAAATAAGCTTTTCTTAGATAAGATTACATTTTCCTATCCAAAGGATCCTTAAAAGAAGTACTATCTTCCATAGGAATAGGGTATTAGTTTACGTTTAATTATTTTAAACATAGACTGCCCTCTGGGCAGGCTTATCACCTAATACTTTATAAGCTCTAAATTTCAAACTCTCTGCCTGCCTGTTTCTAAACCGCAACAGGCCCCCCCTTATCTCATTTTATTAGCTTTTCACAGCTGGAATGTGCTAGTTCATATGTGCCATATAGAAAACATTGTGCTCACTCCTGTACAGTTATTGAGTCTGCACTTACTATCACAGGGCAAACCCAGGAGCCAGGGAGCCACTGGCTCCTAACTTCCAGGGTTATTCTCCATATATCTATATAAAAATACCACTGTCTGGCTCCTACATTTGAAACAGATTTGTGGACCACTGCACTATCACCACCAACACAACATAAAACAACAACCTAAATCTCTTTATGGCAGTACATAACCATAGATATCAGAGTCTAGTGATACACTATTTCTAGCAAATCACCTTTCCTTTACTAAAGATTTCTGTAGATTGAGGGGGGTTAACATGTTCCATGCCAAGCAAACTTATAAAAATATGTCTTAAAGGACAGTGTTTAAAAATCTATCATGCATATGAAAAAGCAGTATCCAAACATGGTGAAAATACGTTCCTCCGTGAAAAAAAGGTATCAAGTAAAAGTCATTTAACATTTAAAAATAAAATAATACAGCTGTATTCGGTTCTTCACCAGAATTCTCAACTGTTGGTGAACAGGGACGCACTTCTGAGAAAGCCTTACAACAATGTTTATTTAGGACAAGAAAATGCAAAATCAAAATGATATATGCATTTTTTTAAAAAATTTTTTAGGTGAAACAAAGATAAGGAACACAATTATTTATTTAAAGGGTTAAAAAAATTTTTTTATTACATTCTCAAAGTGCTTTATGCCCCTTTAAGCAGTCAAATTGGACGCCCAGAACATGGACAGGAAACTGGGTGAAGAAACAGAATCAGAACACATAAGATACATTTTTAGGAAAAAAAAAAAAAAGAATCAGTTCTGAGTGTGATTTAAAATTCCAGACAGTATGTTGAAATCAGCAACAACCATTTGCTAAGTGCTCAGCTTCAGAAAGCTGCTTATCTGACCTTAACTTTCCAGTTCCCACACTGACATTTTAAACTACTTTCCTGTAAAGTTTTCATGAAGTACAGTCCCACAACATAGATAATTTTGCACTGCAATACTGATTAGTTGAATGTCGCTAATTTCCTCTGGCTATAGACACGCAGGCGGCAACTAGGAAGTAATGAAGGTGCTCAGGGAACACAGCAGGACACCAAGTAATTGTAATTGTCCTGTTACTATTAAAAGTCATTATAAAGCGCATGATAAATTACAGCTCTCTGGAAATACAGACAAGATTCCTTTTTACAACATCTCTGGGTCAAAATCAAATAATTAAGGTATTTGTTAAAGCTAGTGTCACCAATAAGTAATTAAAGTGATAAAATGCTCCAAACAAGCAAATGTAAATAGGACATACATTTCATCCATAGCCGCTCATATAAACACGGGTATAAGGAGAGGGGACATGGAGAAATATGTGTACATTTGTCATACAAACAAGAGCAGTAAAATGAATGGAGTGCAGACGTACGCACTGGTCCGTTTCCATTGCAAATAACTTCTAGCATAATCTAACTTTAAAGTGATGGTAAACTCTCCCCTTTTTAAAATCAGCTATAACTTACTTTTCAATATAGATCTGAAATGGAAAAAAAACCCAGCTCCATCGTCCACTTCAAAAGTCAATATTTCTGTGAGCTAACATTTTCAACTGTTCTCCAATCAGCACCCTAGCTACAACAAAAGTGCCATATATGGAAAGAGCACAGGTATTTGAATTTCATATCTATATTAAAAAGTAAGTTAGTTAAAGCGCAACTTAATTACAACTGATTAATTCAACTTCATCTAAAATATCACTAAAATTCCGGATCTGAATTGTTGACATCGTCAACAACCACTGCAGGGACTTATGATAAGCCTGGCCCCCTGCTGTCATAATTACAAAATGCGTGAAGACATCTGTGGAAGAAGTGGTTGATCAAATACAGTAAGAAAGGAGTTCAAAATTGCTGAATTATATTTAAGGCATTCATCCAGATAAACGGGCATTACCTATGATAGATATATATATAAAACATAAATTATGCTTACCTGATAATTTCATTTCTATCGTGGGGAGGAGAGTCCACTGCATCATTTATTACGGTTGGTAACATATACCTAAGCTCTAGAGGACACTGAATGAAACGGGGAAGGAAAAGGCGGACCCTAATCTGAGGGCACCACAGCCTGCAAAACCTCTCCCCTAAAAACAGCTTCCGCAGATGCAAAAACTTCAAATTTGTAAAACTTTGTAAAAGTGTGTGAGGAGGACCAGGTAGCCGCCTTACAAATTTGCTCCATAGAGGCCTCATTCTTGAAGGCCCAAGACGACATAGTTGAATGAGCCGTGATCCTCTAAGGAGGCTTATGTCCCGCTGTCTTATAGAATCAAGCTCCTCAACCAAAAGGACAAAGAAGTAGAAGAGGCTTTCTGCCCCTTGCGCTTCCCTGAATACACCACAAAGAGAGATGAAGACTGTCTGAAATCCTTCGTAGCCTGAGGATATAACTTCAGGGCACGAACCACATCTATATTATGAAGCAACCTCTCCTTAGAAGAAGAAGGGTTAGGACATAAAGAAGGAACCACTATTTCCTAATTGATGTTATGGTTAGACACCACCTTGGGAAGAAACCCCAAACCGGTGCGAAGCACAGCCTTATCTGCATGAAAAACCAGATAAGGAGGCTCACATTGCAAGGCAGCCAGTTCAGATACTCTGCGTGCTGATGCAATGGCCAACAAAAAGAGAACCTTCCAGGACAGAATCTTAATGTCAATGGAATGCATAGGCTCAAACTGAACCTTCTGCAATACCTTAAGGACAAAGTTTAAGCTCCATGGGGGAGCAGACTGTCTACCGACAAACAAAAGATTGGATTCAGGGAGCTCAGCGAGTCTCCTATGCAACTTATCAAGACTGATAATGCCGAAATCTGTCCCTTTAAGGAACTGGCGGCAAGACCCATCTCCAAACCGTCTTGGAGAAAGGACAGAATCCTGGATACCTTCACCTTATGCCAAGAATATCCATGCTTCTCACACCAGGACAAGTAAATCCTCCACACCTTATGGTAGATATGACAAGTGACTGTCTTCCTTGCCTGAATTAGAGTATCAATCACACTTTCAGAAAAGCCTTTCTTGGCTAAGACTAGGCGTTCAATCTCCACGCAGTCAGTCTCAGAGAATCGAGATTTTGATGTTGAAAAGGGCCCTGTTCCAGCAGATCCATGCGACAAGGTAACCTTCATGGCGGAGTGGATGACAACTCCACCAAATCCACAAACCACGTCATCCGTGACCACGATGGAGCAATCAGAATGGCCGAAGCTCGCTCCTATTTGATGCGTGCCACTACACAACCTAGAAGTGGTAACGGTGGAAAACTGTAAGCTAGGTTGAACCCCCAAGGCACCGCTAAGCCATGAGCTCTGCCTGAGGATCCCTGGACCTCAAACCGTATCGGGGTAGCTTGCAATTGAGTCTGGACGCCATGAGATCTATCTCTGGCGTTCCCCACCTGAGACAAATCTCTGCAAACACTTCGGGGTGAAGATACCATTCCCCCGAATGGAAGGATTGACTGCTGAGAAAGTCTGCTTCCCAGTTGTCCACACCTGGAATGTGAATCGCTGAGAGCGAGCAGCTGTGGGACTCCACCCACTCCAAGATCCAAGACATCTCCCTCATGGCTAGAGAGCTCCTCGTACACCCCTGGTGGTTGATGTAAGCCACCGAGGTAATGTTGTCGGTCTGGAATCTGAAGAAGCTGAACAACCCTAGAGGAGGCCATGTCTTCAGAGCATTGTAGATTGCTCGTAGTTCTAGAATGTTGATCAGAAGGAGAGACTCCTCCCTGGATCACTTTCCTTGTGCCATCCTTGCACCCCAAACAGCTCCCCATCCTGACAGACTGGCGTCCGTGGTCACAATCTCCCAGGTCGGTCTCAAGAAGGATGTCCCCATGGACAGTTGCTCCAGACAAATCCACTAAGAGAGGGAGTTCCGAGTCCGAGCATCCAGGGAGATCAGCTGTGATAGATCTGAATGATCGGCGTTCCACTTTCTCAACATGCATAATTGAAGAGGTCTGAGATGGAACTTGGCGAATTGGATGACATCTATGCTTGAGACCTATCACCTCCATACATTGAGCCACCAATGGGCTTGAGGAGGACTGAAGGGCAAAACAGGTGGACGCAAGCTTCCTGCGTCGCTGATCTGTGAGAAATATCTTCATGAACATAGAGTCTATTATCGTGCCCAGGTACTCCACACTGTTGCTGGGAACCAGGGAACTCTTTCCTGAGTTGATCTTCCAACCATGAAATTGGAGCAAAAGAAGAGCCCTAGAATGATCCTTTGCGAGACTGAGTGATGGCACCTGGACTAGGATGTCATCCAGATATGGCGCCACAGCAATGCCTCTGGCTCTGGCCACCAAAAGTAGCACCCCCAGAACCTTCATGAAGACTCTCGGGGCCGTCGCTAGACCGAAGGGGAGGGCCACAAACTGGAAGTGTTGGCCCAGAAACGCAAATCTTAGGAACTTGAAGTGGTCCCTGTGGATTGGCACATGAAGGTAAGCGTCCTTCAAGTGTATAGTTGTCATGAACTGTCCCTCTTGAACTATGGGCAGAATAGATCTGATCGTTTCCATTTTGAATGATGGAACACTCAGAAACTAGTTTAAACACTTTAGGTCCAGAATCAGGCCGAACGTGCCCTCCTTCTTTGGAACCACAAAAAGATTTGAATAGTACCCTAGACCACTTTCTGCTAGGGGTACTTGTATGATAACGCCAAGAGAGGAGAGATCCCTCACACACTCTAGAAAGACCTCTCTCTTTTCTGGTCTTGAAGACAGGTTTGACAGGAGGAATCTGCCCCTGGGCGGAGGGGATCTGAACTGTATCCTGTAACACTGGGCGGCAACCTCCAGAACCCAAGGGTCCTGAACGTCCTGTAAACAGGCTTCTGAGAAGAGAGATAATCTGCCCCTACTTGGTCCGGAGACCGGTAGGGGGCCATTCCTTCATGTTGATCTTGTCTTGGCGGGCTTCTTGCTCTGTTTAGACTTGTTCCAAGAATTAGCGGGCTTTCAAGTTCCCTTGGACTGGTCCGCTTTCGCGGCGGGCTTCTGGCTCTGGGCCTTGTCTGCAGGAAAGGGACGAAAATTAGATCCTTTAGGCTTAGTCTTCTTATCCTGCGGTAGGAAAGTTATCTTGCCTCCTGTAACTGTGGATATAATTGAATTCAATCTTGGACCAAACAGAATCTTTTCTTGAAAAGGCAGGGACAACAGACTCGACTTCGAGGTCATGTCCGCAGACCAAGACTTTAGCCACAGAGCCCTGCGAGCTAAAACGGAAAAACCTGACACCTTAACGTTCAGGCGAATAATTTGCATATTGGCATCACAGATGAAAGAATTGGCGACCTTCAGCGCCTTAATCTTATCCTGTATCTCGTTGATGGAAGTCTCCCGCTCGACCATTGCACACAGGGATTCACACCAATATGTTGCAGCTTTGGAAACTGAGGCTACGGCTGCTGCCAGCTGAAAAACAAACCCTGTGTGCTGAAAGCTCTTCCTTAACATGTTTTCCAACTTTTTATCCAAGGGCTCCTTAAACGACGAACTATCCTCGAGGGAAATAGTTGTCCGCTTTGCGAGCGTGGAGATAGCACCATCCACCTTAGGGACAGTACCCCACAGCTCAAGCTAAGAGTCCGGAACGGGGAACAGTTTCTTAAAGGAAGAAGAAGGGGAAAAAGAAGAACCTAATCGCTCCCATTCATTTTTAATAATATTAGCCATCTTAACAGGAACCGGGAAGGCAGCACCCTGTCCTCATATACCTTATCAAGCTTAGGAATCGCAGGTTCCTCCAGAATATTAGGTTCCGGAACCTCCAGAGTAGCAAGCACTTGCTTCAGCAAAAAGTGCAAATTCTCTATCCTAAACCTAAAGTCAGGCTCCTCTGCAGCCGGAGGTTTAGATGACACGGACTCCGACCCAGAAGGGGCCTTCTCCGAAGAGTCGGAGTGGGTCTCGTCATCGTATAACGCCTCTGATATTTCCATAGGCGTAGACAACTCCTGGGCCAGGGCGCCATTATACGCCCTACGCTTAACAGAACCAGGTAAGGTATGGATCACTTTCAATACCGTCGTTTTCAGTTGATCCGCAAAATCTGACGGCCAACGAATCTCTCCCACAGAAGTAATGGTTGGACCCTGGGGCACTGCATGCGCAATTGGAGATGAATGCAGGGAACGCACCTTATGGGACGGGGAACCGTCAGAGGTGGACGGCTCAGTAGTACTAGACATCCGTTGGCTTTTAGATGTCATAACTTTATTAAGGCATGTGGAACATAGTTGTGCAGGCTGTTCCTACGGAGGTAGTGCTCCGTTTCTCTGCTCCCTCTCCGTTTCTTACCCTTACATGTGCTTCACGTTGTGTGCTGTGTCCTGCAAACAGGAAATCAATCCGTGAATACGGTGTATTAAGACGCTGTTCTTGAGAGGCTGTTTGTTACAGATTGAATTCCATTTGACTTTCCCTTCATTCCAGACCAATGTTATACCGTGTACAACTAACAGACCATTATCTATCTAACACACAAATCCAGACCTTGAACTGTTGGACTGAATTGTTGTAGGGCTTATAGCGTGAAGATCGCTGAATAAGGAGTTGGATTCAAATGTTTTTTACAATCAATAACAACATAATTTAACACTAAAGAAAGAAGGGTTAAGTACCATCAGAGTGTTTGTGATATACTCCACTAGTGAAATAAGACGCCATATAGAAGAAGCCTTATTGTGTGTAATACTTTTCAGAAAAAAGTTAAGGATCTTTATGGATATTTGTCTGTTATTTAACATAGGATTAACATACTAACAAGGTTGAGACTATTGTAATAAATATGACATTAATTGTCATTTAAGATACACAGGCATTATTATTGGTTTTTGGATATTTTGATTCACCCTGGATAAAATAACATTGGCGGCATATGTGAAAGTCTTTTTCTAATATTTGTTCATATATGAAAATATAACGGAAACTAAAAGACTGTTACCATATCTTATAAAATTTAATGAAGTGATATTTTGCAAGTAAACAGTGGAGTGTAAAAATGGCTACTCAAAGCTTTGTATGCCAATCATTTGAAAATCTGTCTGTCACCTGTGATGATTTTGATGAGGACACTATTGAAAAAGAGGCGAATGAAAACCTGGACACTGTTTTTCAAAATAGAGTAATTACTTAAATCTGATTTACGCCTAGAGATGGATATTAAAACATTCATGATTTATAGAAAGTTTTTACGTATTCCCAGAGGCTTGTGAATCAAGACATTTCCATCTTTTGTGATCACTGATAAGGTTTTTATTGCCAAATGGAATGAGATTTTAACTAATTGTTCACTGGCCCTAATGGACTTATTAATTGATTTTAAAAATCAACAGAGATTGTCTTTAAATAATGAGATAAAGACAATACAGGAGTATATACGTCCTTTTACGACCAGTGAAGAATTTAAAAAATATGATGATAAATTGAAGAATATTGTTTCAGAATTAAAGGAAAATATATGGCATTTCAAAAAAAGCTAAATTGCAAGAGATAAAATTGATTATGATAATTTTTACAGATGGACTCACTCCAATGGGTATAAAAGGAGATTTAGGAGAGATCAAAATAAGCAACAGCCAAAGAAAGTTAGATTCAATGACGAAACAGATTATGATTATAGTTAATCTGATTTTGACAGTATGACTGAAGAAAAAGTAGATGAGGGAACGTCACCTTCCTTTGCCCTGATCCCCAACAAAGTGAAAGAAAAAAATTTGTAGGGCCAGAGGGAAAGAAAAAGAAATAGGACAGCTCAGGGAACAGGAGAAGAAACACAGATACCCGAGAAGACATGGGCAACTACAGAAAAATAAATATATATAGAAGATAAGAATGTCATTAACTTGTCTTCTTTTGCACTCTCTGATCGACAAAAAATTATTTTACACCTGGGGTTAAAATTCTCTCCCTCAAGCCACTTCAGTTTATTCAAGACCATAGTTGATGTAAATAGATTTGTAAGATCTTTAGTTCTAAAGAAACATTTTTTTGAAACACAACAAGATGCTTCTGCTGTGGTCTTGAATGATGAAGTATTTTTAAATAATGATGATGACATGTTTACCTTTCAGGATAATTGTGCTGTATTGGACTTGGCAAGCTTACAAGCAGATAGTGAAGTACCACAGATTCTAGATATCGGTGAAAAACCAAATCTTTCTAGATTTAAACCTAAGTCCTCTTTTTACCCTGTACAAACTAGATCAAATGCTATAGAGATATTTCAAAAAGCTGTTGAAAATGAACTATGTCGTTGAGATTTAGACATAAAAAGTAACACTAATGTAAAAAATAATTTAGGTAAAAAAGGATTTCGAAGAATTAGAACTTCTAAAAACAGAGGAATCTATCGTAATTCCGATAAAGGTGGGAATGTTGTCATCCTAGATAGGATAGACTATATAAAGGAAGCCCAGCGAGAACTGGAAGATAGAAATGTCTATGAATTATTATCTTTTGCTCCTGTTTTTAAGTTTCAAAATGAATTACAGTCCATTATTACATGGGCTGAGAATAATGGAGTAATTACTCAAAAAAATGCTGAGTATTTAACAGTTAATCATCCTGTCCCTGCGATTTTTCATTACTTACCAAAGGTACATAAGGACCATGTGTTCCCCCCAGGGCGTCCAATAATTGCAGGGATTGGATCTTTAAATGAACCACTGGGAGAAATAATAGATAATTTGTTGCAACCAATGGTGGTGAATCTCAAAAGTTTTATACTTGACACAACTGATGTGATAAAGTAGAAAAGATATTTTGGGATAAAGACTACTGCTTCATTACTATTGATGTAGTATCACTTTACAACTCTATTCCGCATATATAGGCTATACAATTTTTTCTTGACAAATATTCAGGGTATGATTTGACTACCAAGGAATTTATTGAATGCCAAGTCATGCAATCCTAGTCATGTTATAAAGGCCATACCGAAGGGACAATATATGTGAGTAATGAGAAATTGTATATCAGCAGATGATTATGTTAAATTTTCAGTAGAGACTACAAAAGATTCCTGTCAAGATGCTATAATGAAAAACATCTATTGAAAGCAAAACAAACAGTGGATAATTTGGACAGGGAAAGTGTGTTACAACTTAAAAAAAAAAAGCCCAAAAAGGATGAGTTCAATAGAAAAACATTCTTTATCACTAACTTTAGTAAGGAATTTAACCACATATGTGGGATTATTAACAAATCTTTGCCCATTTTAAAAACAGATCCAATACTAAGCAAAGTAGTAGATATGGGTTTAAACTTTGTAAGTAGAAAAAGCAAAACTCTCTGTAACATGTTGTCACCGTCCATGTTACCAGTGGTAAAAAAGAAAGCTGGTTTTTATAAATGTGTCAGTAGAATATGCAAGCCATGTTCTTATGTTGTACTGGGAAAACATAATTTATGTAAGAACTTACTTGATAAATTCATTTCTTTCATATTGGCAAGAGTCCATGAGCTAGTGACGTATGGGATATACAATCCTACCAGGAGGGGCAAAGTTACCCAAACCTCAAAATGCCTATAAATACGCCCCTCACCACACCCACAATTCAGTTTAACGAACAGTCAAGCAGTGGGGTGATAAAGAAAGGAGTAGAAAGCATCAACAAAGGAAATTTGGAAATAATTGTGCTTTATACAAAAAATCATAACCACCATAAAAAGGGTGGGCCTCATGGACTCTTGCCAATATCAAAAAATGAATTTATCAGGTAAGTTCTTACATAAATTATGTTTTCTTTCATGTAATTGGCAAGAATCCATGAGCTAGTGACGTATGGGATAGCAATACCCAAGATGTGGATTTCCAATCAAGAGTCACTAGAGAGGGAGGGAATAAAATAAAAACAGCCATTTTCCACTGAAAAAATTAATCCACAACCCAAAAAAATAAGTTTATTTTCATAATTGAAAGAAAAAAACTTAAATCAAAAGCAGAAGAATCAAACTGAAACAGCTGCCTGAAGAACTTTTCTACCAAAAACTGCTTCCGAAGAAGGAAATACATCAAAATGGTAGAATTTAGTAAATGTATGCAAAGAGGACCAAGTTGCCGCTTTGCAAATCTGATCAACTGAAGCTTCATTTTTAAAAGCCCACAAAGTGGAGACTGATCTAGTAGAATGAGCTGTAATTCTCTGAGGCGGGGCCTGACCTGACTCCAAATAAGCTTGATGAATCAAAAGTTTCAACCAAGAAGCCAAGGAAATAGCAGAAGCCTTCTGACCTTTCCTAGGACCAGAAAAACAGAATTTATGCTTACCTGATAAATTACTTTCTCCAACGGTGTGTCCGGTCCACGGCGTCATCCTTACTTGTGGGAAAAGAGTCCCAGCAAAAGCTGTCCATATAGTCCCTCCTAGGCTCCGCCCACCCCAGTCATTCGACCGACGGACAGGAGGAAAAAAACAGGCGAAACCATAGGGTGCCGTGGTGACTGTAGTTAGAGAAAATAATTCATCAAACCTGATTAAAAAACCAGGGCGGGCCGTGGACCGGACACACCGTTGGAGAAAGTAATTTATCAGGTAAGCATAGATTCTGTTTTCTCCAACATTGGTGTGTCCGGTCCACGGCGTCATACTTACTTGTGGGAACCAATACCAAAGCTTTAGGACACGGATGAAGGGAGGGAGCAAATCGGGTTACCTAAACAGAAGGCACCACGGCTTGCAAAACCTTTCTCCCAAAAATAGCCTCCGAAGAAGCAAAAGTATCAAATTTGTAAAATTTGTCAAAAGTGTGCAGTGAAGATCAAGTCGCTGCATTACATATCTGATCAACAGAAGCCTCGTTCTTGAAGGCCCATGTGGAAGCCACAGCCCTAGTAGAGTGAGCTGTGATTCTTTCAGGAGGCTGCCGTCCGTAAGCCAATCGGATGATGCTTTTAAGCCAAAAGGAAAGAGAGGTAGCAGTCGCTTTTTGACCTCTCCTTTTACCAGAATAGACGACAAACAGGGAAGATGTTTCTCTGAACTCTTTTGTAGCTTCTAAATAGAATTTTAGAGCACGGACTACGTCTAAATTGTGTAACAAACGTTCCTTCTTTGAAACTGGATTCGGACACAAAGAAGGTACAACTATCTCCTGGTTAATATTTTTGTTGGAAACAACCTTTGGAACAAAACCAGGCTTAGTATGCAAAACAACCTTATCTGAATGAAACACCAGATAGGGCGGAGAACACTGCAGAGCAGATAACTCAGAAACTCTTCTAGCAGAAGAAATAGCAACCAAAAACAAAACTTTCCAAGATAACAACTTAATATCTATGGAATGTATGAAATATTTGGGAGTGATAATAACAAAAGACCCTAACAAATTATATGAATTCAATTTTTCACCGATCATTAAAAATATAGTAAAAGATCTTAAAAGATGGCAAAACCTAAACTTAGATTTAACAGGCAGAATTCATGTAATTAAAATGTCTATTCTAACAAAGTTAATATATCCCATTCATATGCTTCCACTAAGAATCCCGGTAAAAGATCTTAAACTGATTGATAAGGTAATAAGAGGTTTTATATGGAAAGGAAAAAAATCAAGAATCAATATTTCCAAGTTACAAATGCCCGCACAAAAACTGGGTTGGGGGCTTCCGAATATAAAATATTACAACTGGGCGGCATTAGCTAGATATAGTATTGAATGGATAATAGGGTTAGAAAAATACACTAATATGAAAATAGAGCAAGAACTGATTAAACCCCTATCAATAGCATATCTACCCCACGCAGAAACTTCTGAAATCCCCAAGGATATTAGAGACCACATAGTCTTTCGGGACTCCTTGGCAATATGGAGACTAATAAATAAAACTTTTGGAATAAATTACAAATATTCACGATATATTCCTATCATAGGCAATCCCAAATTTCAAATGGGTAATAACTACCCATTTTATACATGGGACAAACATGGAATTAATAAGATAGGAGACCTATTAAGTAGCAACAATAATGAGATCTACTCACCTCAAGAAATATATGATAAATATAAAGTTAAAGTCGATAATTACATTTACTATTTCCAGATTGAATCATACTTAAAGAAAGTTTTACGAGATTCCAAAAGTAAATGTGTTAAAAACCAAATAATGGAACTTTGTGAGTCGTATGAAAAAGGTAACTATAAATTAACCAATATTTATGATAAAATAATCAATATCTTAGTGGAAAGAAATAACATAAAAATAGTGGATAAATACAATCAGTTAATAGGTATAGAAAGTACAAATGAGCAATTATATTATAGTGTGAAAATAACTAAGCAAACAACTTATGCAAGTGATTTGAGAGAATCACAGTATAGAATTATACACAGGGATTATGTAACATCCACTAAAAGAGCGAAATGGATAAAAGATGAGCCTCCACTCTGCCCAAAATGTTCATATCCATCCCCAGATTTGTCGCACTATTTCTGGGAATGCCCGAGAATTATCCAATTTTGGTCCCAGGTAGAATATTGGATATCGAATATAATTGGAATAAATATTAAAATCGATAAACAAACAATCTTTCTACTCCAAAACAAAAATCAAAAGGCTAATCAATATAAACTATTCATTGCTATGGTAATAATTTTAGCTAGGAAGTTAATTACAAACTTATGGACAGATAGAAAACATCCAGTTATTGGTAAATTAAAGAAAAAATTATGGCAACAACTATTAATAGAAAAATACGATGCTGTTGCTGACATCAAGACGAGGAAAATAACATTCATGAATAAATGGGAAAAATATATAAAGACATTAAATCTAGAAACTCAGTATATGATATATAAAGGTATAATAACAAACAATTAGTAAATACAATGAGACATAACCTAATCTCTGTCTAAAGGATAGTAAGTGTGTTTAATTGACATTTTAGCTCATTCACAGCTCCTCTCTTTCTCTTCACCTTTTCTTATTTATTTTGTTGTTTATATATGAAAATGTAAAATCTCTTTTCAAGGGTCCTAATATCTGTGTCCCCAGAAATTGTATATATGGAATATATTAAGTGTAATTAATGTACTTTTATTATATGTAAATGCTTTTGTATCATTAATAAAGATTTAAATATCAAAAAAAAAAAAAAAAAAAAAAAAAAAAATATATATGGAATGTAAAGGTTCAAACGGAACCCCTTGGAGAACTGAAAGAACTAGATTTAAACTCCAGGGAGGAGTCAAAGGTCTGTAAACAGGCTTAATCCTAACCAGAGCCTGAACCAGAGCAGCACAGCTGCCAGTCGTTTGTGTAACAAGACAGATAAAGCAGAAATCTGTCCCTTTAGAGAACTCGCTGATAATCCCTTATCCAAACCCTCTTGTAGGAAGGAAAGGATCCTAGGAATCTTAATCTTACTCCATGAGAATCCCTTGAATTCACACCAACAGATATATCTTTTCCATATTTTATGGTAAATCTATCTAGTTACAGGTTTTCTGGCTTGTACCAGAGTATCTATCACAGAATCCGAAAACCCACGCTTAGATAAAATCAAGCGTTCAATTTCCAAGCCGTCAGCTGGAGAGAGACTAGATTTGGATGTTCGAATGGACCCTGTACCAGAAGATCCTGTCTCAAAGGTAGCTTCCATGGTGGAACCGATGACATATTCACCAGGTCTGCATACCAAGTCCTGCGTGGCCACGCAGGAGCTATCAAGATCACCGAGGCCCTCTCCTACTTGATCCTGGTTACCAGCCTGGGAATGAGAGGAAACGGTGGAAACACATAGGCTAAGTTGAAGGTCCAAGGCGCTACTAGTGCATCCACTAGAGCCGCCTTGGGATCCCTGGATCTGGACCCGTAGCAAGGAACCTTGAAGTTCTGACGAGACACCATCAGATCCATGTCTGGAATGCCCCATAACTGAGTTAATTGGGTAAAGATCTCCGGGTGAAGTTCCCACTCCCCCGGATGGAATGTCTGACGACTCAGATAGTCCGCCTCCCAGTTTTCCACTCCTGGGATGTGGATCGCAGATAGGTGGCAGGAGTGATCCTCCGCCCATTCTATTATTTTGGTCACTTCTCTCATCGCCAGGGAACTCCTTGTTCCCCCCTGATGATTGATATAAGCAACAGTCGTCATGTTGTCTGATTGGAATCTTATAAATCTGGCCTTTGCTAGTTGAGGCCAAGCCCTGAGAGCATTGAATATCGCTCTCAATTCCAGAATGTTTATCGGGAGAAGAGACTCTTCCCGAGACCATAGTCCCTGAGCTTTCAGGGATTCCCAGACCGCGCCCCAGCCTGCTAGACTGGCGTCGGTCGTGACGATGACCCACTCTGGTCTGCGGAAGCTCATTCCCTGGGACAAGTGGTCCAGGGTTAGCCACCAACGGAGTGAGTCTCTGGTCTTCTGATCTACTTGAATCACTGGAGACAAGTCTGTATAGTCCCCATTCCACTGTTTCAGCATGCACAGTTGTAATGGTCTTAGATGAATTTGCACAAAAGGAACTATGTCCATTGCTGCAACCATCAACCCTACCACTTCCATGCACTGAGCTACGGAAGGACGTGGAATAGAATGAAGAACCTGACAAGCGTTTAGAAGCTTTGACTTTCTGACTTCTGTCAAGAAAATCCTCATTTCTAAAGAATCTATTATTGTTCCCAAGAAGGAAACTCTTGTCGACGGAGACAGGGAACTTTTTTCTATGTTCACCTTCCATCCGTGAGATCTGAGGCCAGAACAATGTCTGTGTGAGCCTTTGCCTTTGAGAGAGACGACGCTTGTATCAGAATGTCGTCCAAGTAAGGTACTACTGCAATGCCCCTTGGTCTTAGGACCGCTAGAAGGGACCCGAGTACCTTTGTGAAAATCCTTGGAGCAGTGGCTAAACCGAATGGGAGCGCAACAAACTGGTAATGTTTGTCCAGAAAGGCGAACCTTAGGAACTGATGATGATCCATGTGGATAGGAATATGTAGATACGCATCCTTTAGATCCACGGTAGTCATAAATTGACCTTCCTGGATTGTAGGTAGAATCGTTCGAATGGTTTCCATTTTGAACGATGGAACCCTGAGAAATTTGTTTAGGATCTTTAAATCCAGAATTGGTCTGAAAGTTCCCTCTTTTTTGGGAACCACAAACAGATTTGAGTAAAATCCCATTCCCTGTTCCGCCGTTGGAACTGGGTGTGTCACTCCCATTTTTAACAGGTCTTCTACACAATGTAAGAATGCCTGTCTCTTTATTTGGTTTAAGGATAAGTGAGACATGTGGAACCTTCCCCTTGGGGGTAGTTCCTTGAATTCCAGAAGATAACCCTGAGAAACTATTTCTAGTGCCCAGGGATCCTGAACATCTCTTGCCCAAGCCTGAGCAAAGAGAGAGAGTCTGCCCCCTACTAGATCCGGTCCCGGATCGGGGGCTACTCCTTCATGCTGTCTTGTTAGCAGCAGCAGGCTTCTTGGCCTGCTTACCCTTGTTCCAGCCTTGCATGGGTTTCCAGGCTGGTTTGGTTTGTGAAGCATTACCCTCTTGTTTAGAGGATGCGGAGTTGGAAGCCGGTCCGTTCCTGAAATTGCGAAAGGAACGAAAATTAGACTTATTCTTGGCTTTGAAAGGCCTATCTTGCGGGAGGGCGTGGCCCTTTCCCCCAGTGATGTCTGAGATAATCTCTTTCAATTCTGTTCCAAAGAGAGTTTTACCTTTGAAGGGGATATTAAGCAATTTTGTCTTGGAAGATACATCCGCTGACCAAGACTTTAGCCAAAGCGCTCTGCGCGCCACAATTGCAAACCCTGATTTTTTCGCCGCTAATCTAGCTAATTGCAAAGCGGCATCTAAAATATAAGAATTAGCCAACTTGAGTGCGTGAACCCTGTCCATAACCTCCTCATACGGAGTCTCTCTACTGAGCGACTTTTCTAGTTCCTCGAACCAGAACCACGCTGCTGTAGTGACAGGAACTATGCACGAAATGGGTTGCAGGAGATAACCTTGCTGTACAAAAATCTTTTTAAGCAAACCCTCCAATTTTTTATCCATAGGATCTTTGAAAGCACAATTATCCTCGATAGGGATAGTAGTACGCTTGTTTAGAGTAGAAACTGCCCCCTCGACCTTAGGGACTGTCTGCCATAAGTCCTTTCTGGGGTCGACCATAGGAAATAATTTCTTAAATATAGGAGGGGGGACAAAAGGTATGCCGGGCTTCTCCCACTCCTTATTCACTATGTCCGCCACCCGCTTGGGTATAGGAAAAGCGTCGGGGTGCACCGGAACCTCTAGGAACTTGTCCATTTTGCATAATTTTTCTGGAATGACCAGGTTGTCACAATCATCCAGAGTAGATAACACCTCCTTAAGCAGTGCGCGGAGATGCTCTAATTTAAATTTAAATGTCACAACATCAGGTTCAGCCTGTTGAGAAATTTTTCCTGAATCTGAAATTTCTCCATCTGACAAACCCTCCCTCATGTCCCCTTCAGATTGGTGTGAGGGTATGACAGAGCAATTATCATCAGCGCCCTCCTGCTCTTCAGTGTTTAAAACAGAGCAATCGCGCTTTCTCTGATATGCAGGCATTTTGGATAAAATATTTGCTATGGAGTTATCCATTACTGCCGTCAATTGTTGCATAGTAATAAGCATTGGCGCGCTAGAAGTACTAGGGGCCTCCTGCGTGGGCAAAACTGGCATAGACACAGAAGGAGATGATGTAGAACTATGTCTACTCCCTTCATCTGATGAATCATCTTGGGCAACTTTACTATCTGTGGCAGTACTGTCCTTACTTTGTTTGGACGCTATGGCACAATTATCACACATGTTAAACAGGCTTAAACTTGTCAAGAAAGTACAAAAAACGTTTTAAAACAAAACCGTTACTGTCTCTTTAAATTTTAAACAGTGCACACTTTATTACTGAATATGTGAAAAAGTATGACGGAATTGCTCAAAATTTACCAAATTTTCACCAGTGTCTTAAAGCATTAAAAGTATTGCACACCAATTTTCAGAGCATTAACCCTTAAAATAAAGAAACCGGAGCCTGTTACAGTTTTAACCCCTCTACAGTCCCAGCTACAGCCTTTGCTGCGACTTTACCAAGCCCAGGGGGGAATACGATACCAAAAGAAGCCTTCTAGGAACTTTTCCAACCACTTTCAGATCCACACACATGCATCTGCATGTCTTGCTCTCAAAAGTAACTGCGCAGTAATGGCGCGAAAATGAGGCTCAGCCTACAACTGGGAAGGCCCTTCCTGACTGGAAAGGTGTCTAACTCAGTGTCTGACGTTAAAAAACGTTCCCCAAGCTTATAAGTGTGAATTTCAGACATAAACATGTATAAAATGCTCAAATAAATCAATCGATTTTGCCCATAAAAGTGTCTACCAGTTTTATAGCCCATATTAAGCCCTTTATTCTGTTTGAGACTAAGAAAATGGCTTACCGGTCCCCATGAGGGGAAAATGACAGCCTTCCAGCATTACACAGTCTTGTTAGAAATATGGCTAGTCATACCTTAAGCAGAAAAGTCTGCTAACTGTTTCCCCCAACTGAAGTTACTTCATCTCAACAGTCCTATGTGGAAACAGCAAATGATTTTAGTTACTGCTGCTAAAATCATCTTCCTCTCACAAACAGAAATCTTCCTCTTTTTCTGTTTCAGAGTAAATAGTACATACCAGCACTATTTTAAAATAACAAACTCTTGATAGTAGAATAAAAAAACTACAACTAAACACCACATACTCTTAACCATCTCCGTGGAGATGTTGCCTATGCAACGGCAAAGAGAATGACTGGGGTGGGCGGAGCCTAGGAGGGACTATATGGACAGCTTTTGCTGGGACTCTTTGCCATTTCCTGTTGGGGAAGAGATATTCCCACAAGTAAGGATGACGCCGTGGACCGGACACACCAATGTTGGAGAAATAAAACAAATAGACTGGAAGTCTTCCTGAAATCTTTAGTAGCTTCCACATAATATTTCAAAGCTCTTACCACATCCAAAGAATGTAAGGATCTTTCCAAATAATTCTTAGGATTAGGACACAAGGAAGGGACAACAATTTCCCTACTAATGTTGTTAGAATTCACAACCTTAGGTAAAAATTGAAAAGAAGTCAGCAAAACTGCCTTTACTGATGAAAAATCAAATCCTCAAATGGAGGAGCCTGTAAAGCCTTCAGAACCAAATTAAGACTCCAAGGAGGAGAAATTGATTTAATGACAGTTCGCAAAACTGCCTTATCCTGATGAAAAATCAGAAAAGGAGACTCACAAGAAAGAGCAGATAGCTCAGAAACTCTTCTAGCAGAAGAGATGGCCAAAAGGAACAACACTTTCCAAGAAAGTAGTTTAATGTCCAAAAAATGCATAGGTTCAAATGGAGAAGCCTGTAAAGCTTTCAGAACCAAATTAAGACTCCAAGGAGGAGAAATTGATTTAATAACAGGCTTAATATGAACTAAAGCCTGTACAAAACAGTGTATATCAGGAAGTATAGCAATCTTTCTGTGAAATAAAACAGAAAGAGCGGAGATTTGTCCTTTCAAGGAACTTGCAGACAAAACCTTATCCAAACCATCCTGAAGAAACTGTAAAATTCTAGGAATTCTAAAAGAATGCCAGGAGAATTTATGAGAAGAACACCATGAAATGTAAGTCATCCAAACTCTATAATAAATCTTTCTAAAGACAGATTTATGAGCTTGTAACATAGTATTAATCACTGAGTCAGAGAAACCTCTATGACTTAGTACTAAGCGTTCAATTTCCATACCTTCAAATTTAATAATTTGAGATCCTGATGGAAAAACGGACCTTGAGATAGTAGGTCTGGTCGTAACGGAAGTGGCCAAGGCTGGCAACTGGACATCCGAACGAGATACGCATACCAAAACCTGTGTGGCCATGCTGGAGCCACCAGCAACACAAATGATTGTTCCATGATGATTTTGGGGATCACTCTTGGAAGGAGAACTAGAGGCGGGAAAATGTAAGCAGGATGATAACACCAAGGAAGTGTCAGCGCATCCACTGCTTCCGCCTGAACATCCATGGACCTGGACAGGTATCTGGGAAGTTTGTTTAGATGAGAGGCCATGAGATCTATCTCTGGAAGACCCCACATCTGAACAATCTGAGAAAACACATCTGGATGGAGAGACCACTCCCCTGGATGTAAAGTCTGGCGGCTGAGATAATCCGCCTCACAATTGTCTACACCTGGGATATGCACTGCAGAGATTAGACAGGAGCTGGATTCTGCCCAAGTAAGTATCCAAGATACTTATTTCATAGCTTGGGGACTGTGAGTCCCACCCTGATGATTGACATATGCCACTGTTGTGATATTGTCTGTCTGAAAACAAATGAACGGTTCTCTCTTTAACAGAGGCCAAAACCGAGAGAGCTCTGAGATTGCACAGAGTTCTTAAATATTTATTGGTAATCTCGCCTCTTGAGATTTCCAAACCCCTTGTGCTGTCAGAGATCCCCAAACAGCTCCCCAACCTGAAAGACTCGCATCTGTTGTGATCACAGTCCAGGTTGGTCGAACAAAAGAAGCCCCTTGAACTAAACGATGGTGATCTATCCACCATGTCAGAGTGTCGTACATTGGGATTTAAGGATATTAATTGTGATATCTTGGTATAATCCCTGCACCATTGATTCAGCATACAAAGCTGTAGAGGTCTCATGTGAAAACGAGCAAAGGGGATTGCGTCCGATGCTGCAGTCATGAGACCTAAAACTTCCATGCACATAGCCACTGAAGGGAATGACTGAGACTGAAGGTGCCGGTAGGCTGCAACCAATTTTAAACCTGTTAGAGACAGAGTCATGGACATTGAATCCATCTGGAAGCCTAAAAAGGTGACCCTTGTCTGAGGAATCAAGAAACTTTTTGGTAAATTGATCCTCCAAACCATGTTTCCGAAGAAACAACACTAGTTGATTAGTGTGAGATTCTGCAGTACGTAAAGACTGAGCTAGTACCAAGATATTGTCCAAATAAGGAAACACCGAAATACCCTGTTCTCTTATTACAGAGAGTAGGGCACCCAGAACCTTCAAAAAGATTCTTGGAGCTGTTGCTAGGCCAAATGGAAGAGCAACAAATTGGTAATGCTTGTTTAGAAAAGAGAATCTCAGAAACTGATAATATTCTGGATGAATCGGAATATGAAGGTATGCATCCTGCAAGTCTATTGTGGACATATAATGTCCTCGCTGAACAAAAGGCAGAATAGACCTTATAGTCAACATCTTGAAAGTTGGTACTCTTACATAACGATTCAAAATTTTCAGATCCAGAACTGGTCTGAATACATTTTCCTTCTTTGGGACAATGAATATATTTGAATAAAACCCCAAACCTTGTTCCTGAAGAGGAACTGGCATGATTACCCCTGAAGACTCCAGGTCTGAAACACACTTCAGGAAAGCCTGAGCTTTTACTGGATTTGCTGGGATACGTGAGAGAAAAATCTTCTCACAGGAGGTCAAACTCTGAATCCTATTCGATACCCTTGAGAGACAATGCTCTGAATCCATTGATTTTGGACAGATTTTATCCAAGTATCCTTGAAAAACCTTAATCTGCCCCCTACCAGCTGAGCTGGAATGAGGGCCGCACCTTCATGCGGACTTAGGGGCTGACTTTGGTTTCCAAAATGGCTTGGATTTATTCCAATTTGAGGAAGGCTTCCAATTGGAAGCAGATTCCTTGGGGGGAGGATTGAGTTTTTGTTCCTTATTCTGACGAAAGGAACAAAAACGGTTAGAAGCCTTAGATTTACCCTTAGGTTTTTATCCTGAGGCAGAAAAACTCCCTTTCCCCCAGTGACAGTTGAAATAATAGAATCCAACTGAGAACCAAATAAATTATTACCTTGGAAAGAAAGAGATAGTAATCTAGATTTAGATGTCATATCAGCATTCCAAGATTTAAGCCACAAAGCTCTTCTAGCTAATATAGCTAAAGACATGGATCTAACATCAATTTTGATAATATCAAAAATGGCATCACAAATAAAATGATTAGCATATTGCAGTAAGCGAATAATGCTAGATAAGTCAGAATCCTATTCCTGTTGCGCTAAATTCTCCAACCAGAAAGTTGATGCAGCCGCAACATCAGCCAAAGAAATTGCAGGTCTAAGAAGATGACCTGAATATAAATAGGCCTTCCTTAGATAAGATTCAAGATTCCTATCTAAAGGATCCTTAAAGGAAGTACTATCTTCCATAGGAATAGTGGTACGTTTAGCAAGAGTAGAAATAGCCCCATCAACTTTGGGGATTTTTTCCCAAAACTCTATAGATTTTGCTGGTAAAGGATACAATTTTTTAAACCTTGAAGAAGGAATAAAAGAAGTACCTGGCTTATTCCATTCCTTAGAAATCATATCAGAAATAGCCTCAGGAATAGGAAAAACCCCTGGAGAAACCACAGGAGGTTTAAAAACAGCATTTAAACGTTTATTAGACTGAACGTCAAAAGGACTGGTTACCTCAATATCCAAAGTAATTAACACTTCTTTTAATAAAGAACGCATATATTCTATTTTAAATAAATAAGTAGATTTGTCAGTGTCAATGTCTGAGGAAGGATCTTCTGTATCAGATAGATCCTCATCAGAAGAGGATAAATTATTATGTTGTTGGTCATTTGAAATTTCATCAACTAAACGAGAAGTTTTAAAAGACCTTTAACATTTATTGGAAGGTGGAAATGTAGACAAAGCCTTCAAGATATAATCAGAAACAAATTCTTTAAAATTTACAGGTATATCATGCACATTAGAAGTTGAAGGAACTGCAACTGGCAATGTACTATTACTGATGGATACACTATCTGCATGTAAAAGTTTATCATGACAACTATTAGAAATGACATTCGGCGAAATAATTTCTACAATTTTACAACAAATGCACTTAGCTTTGGTAGAACCGATGTCAGGACGCAATGTTCCAGCAGAAACTTCTGAGGCAGGATCAGATTGAGACATCTTTCAAAATGTAAGAGAAAAAACAACATATAAAGCAAAATTATCTATTTCCTTATATGACAGTTTCAGGAATGGGAAAAATTGCAAATAGCATAGCCCTCTGATAGAGAAAAAAGCAAGAGGCAAACATCAATGGGGTATTGAAATAATGAAAAAGTTTGGCGCCAAAAATAACCGGAAATGACACACTCGCGTCACTAATGACGCAACCGTGTGAAAGGTCTCGGCGTCAAGTATGACGCCGGAAATGACGAAGTTGCGGCAGACTTATTTTTCCCCACCAAAAATATTTTCGCGCCAAGAATGACGCAATAAAGTTTAGCATTTGACGCACTCGCTGGCCTAATACCGCCCGCAATTTGCAAGAAGTAGTCAATTGAAAAAAGACTAAACCCCAGGTAAGAAAAAAATTCTTTAAAAGATGTTTATATTTCCCAAATATGAAACGGACAGTCTGCAGAAGGAAATACATGAACCTGACTCATGGCAAATATAAGTACAATACATATATTTAGAACTTTATATAAATGCATAAAGTGCCAAACCATAGCTAAGGTGTCTTAAGTAATAAAAAACATACTTACCAAAAGACACCCATCCACATATAGCAGATAGCCAAACCAGTACTAAAACAGTTATCAGTAGAGGTAATGGTAAATTGAGAGTATATTGTCGATCTGAAAAGGGAGGTAGGAGATGAATCTCTACGACCGATAACAGAGAACCTATGAAATAGACCCCCGTTAGGGAAATCATTGTATTCAATAAGTGATACTCCCTTCACGTCCCTCTGACATTTGCTGTACTCTGAGAGGAATCGGGCTTCAACAATGCTGAGAAGCGCATATCAACGTAGAAATCTTAGCACAAACTTACTTCACCATCTCCATAGGAGGCAAAGTTTGTAAAACTGAATTGTGGGTGTGGTGAGGTTTCGCAGAAAGATTCTCCCTGCGTCTCCGGGCTCTAACTTTCGCCCAGGCTTTCACTGAGAGGCTGACAGGACTACTTAAAACTCCAGTCCCAATGCGAAGAGTACTACCATCCATAAGAGACTACTCCGATATTCGGCACTTCTCTGCCGTCCTCCTGTGATGAAAGGCAAAGAATGACTGGGGGATGAGGGTGTCTTTGACTTCTCCTGGTGGCCAGGTTCATAATTCCCAACAGTAATGAAGCCGTGGACTCTCCTCCCCTTTGGATGGATGGATGGATGGATATATATATATATATATATATATATATACACACACACATACATACACACACACATTTATTTTCTAAATACAGTGTGTGCAGTCCCTGCTTGGATCATATATATATGGGCTGCAACTATGCAACTAATGATTATTTTCATAATTGATCGATTATTTTTTAGATTGATAAACTAATCGGATAAAAAAAAATCCTATGTTTAAAATAAAATCCACATACTGAGTGTTACAAATATAAACTTCAGACTAAAACTTAACAACTTTACATCAGCACAAATGTTTGTCCAATGTGTAAGCAGCAGAACAAATTTGTATAATTAAGCAAAACAAAACCACAAACTGTTTTAAAAGAGGTAGAACTAGAAAGAAGCAGACTATCACTGTTTATAACATTCTGTTATTCATTCTTTCAGAAACTTTGCATTGAAATGCAAAAATGTCAACATGACCACATGCTCCTGGCTAAGGCTGGCCCTCGTTTTGCAAGCTGTTTTGCCTGCAGCAGAAAAGAGGCGCTCAGATGGTGTTGAGGTGCTTGAGATGCATAAGTAGGGTTTTGCCTATTTCACAAAGGTGCGATATCTTTATTAACTCTCCACCAATGCAAAGGGTCTCTTAAAGTAAATATCTTGAATATCTATATGCAATGGTAAATAACCAGCTATAAGGTTAGATAAAAAATATCTAGTGTGCTTAAAATAACAGATATATACTTACAGACGTTTAATTTGGTACATATTACACTTAATTGAAAATATTTAAAAACAAAAAAAGTCAAAAGCACAAAGGACTATATATCAATAACAGGACAAAGCCTTTACACATTTATCTAAACAGTACATATAATCAACAATAGCAAGTGATCCGCTAATAATTGTGCAAACATATAATAGTGCACATCAATTCAAATAAAAAATCTCATCAATATAAAGCTAGGTGTAAATAACAAGCTCAGCTCTATATCATGCAAAGTATAGTCCCAAATCACCTGATTTAATATAAACAATCAATGATAACTCCTATAATTTCTGGGTTGCACATAAGACAGGAATAGTTGTAAACTTATACTTTACTGAAAAAGTGAAAAGTAAGCGTCTGTAGACATCTTTTAGGCTAAGGGCATAACCATAAAACACGATACCATGTGCAGGAGCTCATCGGAGTGAAGCAGCTGGTGCCGTGCACAGACCAACTAATCGATTATGAGATTCGTTGACAACTATTTTCATAATCTATTATTATCGATTATATTGATTAGTTGTTGCACCTCTAATATACACATCATACACACACACATATATATATATATATATATATATATATATATATAAACACACACATACGCACAAATACAAAAGTTTGGTTTAGCACACCTTACAAAAGCTTAGGCAGTCACCAACTTTCAAGGTGTCCCAATGTTGACTGGTCCTAACACTACAGTACTTTGTCTTTATGGGTTGAAACATTCATGCTTTTTCTCTTTATAATAGAATGAGACTCCCTGGCTTTATATACACAACTACATTACACTGTCATGGAAGATGGTCAGTCTCCCTTTGTTTAAAGCACTGAACCCAAGCTCAGGTGTACTCATGACAGTGTAATGTAGTTGTATATATAAAGCCAGGGAGTCTCATGTTATGAATAGAAAAAAACAGAAATGATTCAGATCATAAAGAGAAAGTACTGCAGTGTTAGGACCAGTCAACATTGGGACATCTTGTAAGTTGGTGACTGGCTAAGCAGAATATGGCCATATTGTGTGACTAAAATACCATAATAAAAAAACATAGCTGTTTATTGCAGCATTTAAAAATGTGTTGTTTATTTGAAAGTGAATATGCGAAAACACCTGTTTTGTATATAAATATACACACACACACACACACATATCACTGAGCACACTGCAGCCATAGTGCTAAATACACCTGCACATCACTGAGCACACTGCAGCCATAGTGCTAAATACACCTGCACATCACTGAGCACACTGCAGCCATAGTGCTAAATACACCTGCACATCACTGAGCACACTGCAGCCATAGTGCTAAATACACCTGCACATCACTGAGCACACTGCAGCCATAGTGCTAAATACACCTGCACATCACTGAGCACACTGCAGCCATAGTGCTAAATACACCTGCACATCACTGAGCACACTGCAGCCATAGTGCTAAATACACCTGCACATCACTGAGCACACTGCAGCCATAGTGCTAAATACACCTGCACATCACTGAACACACTGCAGCCATAGTGCTAAATACACCTGCACATCACTGAGAACACTGCAGCCATAGTGCTAAATACACCTGAACATTACTGAGCGCACTGCAGCCATAGTGCTAAATACACCCATCACTGAGCACACTGCAGCCTTAGTGCTAAATACACCTGCACATCACTGAGCACACTGAAGCCATAGTGCTAAATACACCTGCACATCACTGAGCACACTACTACAGCCATAGTGCTAAATACACCTGCACATCACTGAGCACACTATTACAGCCATAGTGCTAAATACACCTGCACATCACTGAGCACACTGCAGCCATAGTGCTAAATACACCTGCACATCACTGAGCACACTGCAGCCATAGTGCTAAATACACCTGCACATCACTGAGCACACTGCAGCCATAGTGCTAAATACACCTGCACATCACTGAGCACACTGCAGCCATAGTGCTAAATACACCTGCACATCACTGAGCACACTGCAGCCATAGTGCTAAATACACCTGCACATCACTGAGCACACTGCAGCCATAGTGCTAAATACACCTGCACATCACTGAGCACACTGCAGCCATAGTGCTAAATACACCTGCACATCACTGAACACACTGCAGCCATAGTGCTAAATACACCCGCACATCACTGAGAACACTGCAGCCATAGTGCTAAATACACCTGAACATTACTGAGCGCACTGCAGCCATAGTGCTAAATACACCTGCACATCACTGAGCACACTGCAGCCTTAGTGCTAAATACACCTGCACATCACTGAGCACACTGAAGCCATAGTGCTAAATACACCTGCACATCACTGAGCACACTACTACAGCC